>NW_026014532.1:0-57510 GCF_020379485.1 Brassica napus
TACGACCAACGCCAATCGGTCGGTCGCTGCGTAGCGACCAACCCGAACGATTCGGTCGCTACGTAGCCACCGACCAAACTTTTCGTTCGGTCACTACGTAGCGACAGATCCAGCGCGGACTAGGTCGCTACGTAGTTACCGAACTGTCTCGGACATCGATCAATGGGTACGACCCAATAATCGCAACGCTCTTACGCGGATTCGAAATAAGATCTACCTTTTCTATAAATTCGTTTTGTTATCTTTTCATATTTTCCGTATTTATTTGGTCACTTGTCATGGCTCTCGCATAGAATCCGGGACCTCAGGGAAAGTTAGGGTTTCCTGACTTTCCTCTGATTACGAATATCGATGGTGTGAATTTCGGTTCTCACAATTTGAACGAAAGTGGTGATTTTGGTGTCTTTTGGAGCCTTTTGAGTGCAGAGCTGGACAGACGCGTCAGATGTCTAGCTATGGGTGGAGACCTTTCCACTGTCATCTTTTGACACAAGATAGAGCTTTGCGTTAGCTTTCCAATGCCACTGGTTTGAGTTCAATCAGCATCCTATAGCAGATGTTATTCATGTTTTACTGGAGGGTTGTCAGTCTGCCTCGCGAGAGGAAGCTGTCGAGGAGATGAAGGACTGGCGACCGACGGTGAACTCTTGACATCGGTCGACGGTGATGCAGAATATGGGCTGAGCATATTTTATGACCGACTGTAGCCCAAAAGCAACTATAAAATTACTAGAATACCCTTGGACGACCTAAAACCTTATTTATGTGTTTGCTAAGCCATGGTTGACGGCTACGCTATCTAAGCTTTAATTTATTCATTGTTCTTAGTTAGGAGAGAAAGGAGGAACTCTTTCAGAGTCCTCCTGGAACTCCATTGGCTTTGGTTTCTTTATTTCTTTTATCTATTCTTTCTATGATTTTCTGTGACAACTTCATGTCTGAATAGATCCACCTGTTAGGTTTAGGGTTCAGATAGGATGAGGGATTAGCCCAAAATATAGAATTGCTAAGTTGTTAGGATATCCATCAATTGAATTGAACTTACTGCTTATGTTCTAGAGTAGCTAACTAGAATCATGTTGTTAGGATAATTAGGCGCAAGCGGGAGAATGGTCTATTGCTTGAACCATAAATATTGTGGTAGGATTGCTAGAGAAAGACGAGAGTTATCTAGGAACCTAGTGAACATAGTTCAAACCTGGTCGCTAAAGCTTGCTAGAAGAATCGTCGATCGACAACTTGGTAGTTTTATCGATAGACGTTCTGAAAGGTGTATCGATCGAAAGCTTGTTGATAGCATCGATCGACACTTTCTCAAGATCAATATGCGAGAGTTGAGATCTTAGATCTAGTAATAGAAAATCTAAACATGCGAAAGTTGATAGATTATGGCTTAGTTTGAGTTCAAGAATATCCAACCTTAGTCTCTATACTACTATAATCCTGATTCCTGAATGGAAACCCTAAGTCTAGCAAACCATCCTTCCATCAAACTCTGATCAATCAATCGAGCAATTAACTTGCTCACAAACCTGTCTTTTACATTTAATAACAATCAACCTAACTTAATAAACTTAATTAGATTTATTAGGTTCCCTAACTCCCTGTGGATTCGATCCCTAAGTACTACAACTCGACATCTTATTTGAGAGAGTATAAATCACTCCTTAGGTTAATTTGAGTGATATCAGATATTCATCATTAGGATTGTCATTAATGCATGTCTCTAGATTAGCTACCTAGAACTTGCCCTAGGAATTGTAGACATAAGCGATAGCTTGCATCTCACCTTGGATCCATCCTAACTGAGCTGAGACTTGCTAGAATAAGCGAGAGATGATCTAGTAAGCTTAGTGAGCATATTCAATCTGCGCATTAACGCTTGACCAAGAGAGTCGATCAATATTCCAATCGAATAATCAGTCGATGTTTTCAACAAATGTATCAATCGATATTCCTATAGAATAATCGATCGACACTGTTCAATAGACAAACCTAGAAAGCGAAAGCCTAAGGGTTTGTTATATTAAGTGTTGAGCTCTATAATATCAAGCATAAAACTTATTAGGCATCTGTAGGATTATAATCCTGATTACCTGAATAATAACTCTAAGTCTAGCTATTTCCATTTAAGTACCAAAACCCCAATCAATCAATCGAGCAATTACTTGCTCACAAAATTGAAACTTTACATTTAAAACATTAAACAACCTAGCTTAACAATTTTGATTTGATTTATTAGGTTCCCTAGTTCTTTGTGGATTTGATCCCTAAGTACTACAACTGAACCTCTTATTTTGAGAGAGTAATTCACTCCTTATGGTAATTTGAGTGATATCAAATTTGGCGGCGTTGCCGGGGAGCTTTAATCGCCTTATAGATTTAATCTTGTTAGGTCTAAGTTTCTTCTTAAAACCACTTTCTGACACAAAAAAAAAATTCTTGGCTTTTCAGGTACATGCCCAACATTACCAGAAGCAACAAGGAAACTTAACTGCTATTCTCATCAGATCCTGTAAGCTTGGAGCGTTCAATCCGCAAAGGAATACATTCCTCATCGATGGACAACAACACTTGTTTGTCGCTCGATTTTCGTTAGCCACCGTCGACCAACACTCGCTCACCACCATCGACCGAAGACACTCTTCTTCCGTCGACCGACATCTTCCATCTGACGTCGATCGATACTTCAGTCCGAACATCGATCGATACTTAACCACGAGACATGGTTGTGACCTTGATACTTGTACGTGATGATAGGGGAGACCGGCATGACCAGGAAGGTCATCTGCGTAATGCAGCAGGTCAGAGGATAAATGCTCAGGGGGCTGCAATCCCTGAGTCTGATGCAACAGGCACTACTCTACCTATAGATGAGGCTGCTCGACCCAGAACGTTGGCTGATTACAACCGTCCAGATCAGTTCTACACCAACATATCAGCCATTCAACCTCCAACTATTCAGGAGGGGAATTTCGAGTTGAAGCCGCAGTACTACACATTCGTGGGACAGACACCCTACTATGGGTTATCTCACGAGCATCCTATTGACCATCTGGAGAGGTTCGAGGATCTTATATTTGCTATTAAAGTCGAGGGAGTCTCTGAAGACTACCTCATGCAAGCTCTTCATGAACTCACTTGCTGGAGATTCTTCGCATTGGCTTAAGCAGTTACCACCAGGATCTCTCACATCCTGGAGTGACATCAAGAATGCATTCCTATGCTACTTCTTTGATGAGGCGCGTGTTGAAGACTTGAGGAGCAAGATTGCTGATCTCACTCGAATTACCCTAAAAAGTGGATTTACTCTCTCCAATAAGAGGTTCAAGGAGCTAGGGAACCTAACAAATCTAATGGGTTTTGTTAAGTTGGATGGTTTACTGATTAAAGTGTAAATTTGCAGTTTTGTTTGAGCAAGTAATTGCTCGATTGATTGGTTGAGATTTTGGTGCTTAAAGGAAATAGCTAGACTTATGGTTTTTATTCAGGAAACTTGGAATTATAATCCTACAGATGGATAATGAGTTGCATGTATGATAATATAGTTCTCAACTACTAAGCAACAACTCAATCATCTCTCGCGTTTCTGGACTTGTCTATTAACTAGATCTAATGACCCAAACAAATGTGTTCGATCAATAGCAAGTGTCGATCGATTATCCTATAGGGATATCGATCAATACACCTTTCACTCCGTCGATCGATTATCTAGTATGTATATCGATCGACGCGCTTCTAGTTAAACTTTATGCGTGGGTTGAATAATGCTCACTAGATCAGCTCTCGCCTTACTCTTAGCAAGAAACTTAGCTCAATTAGAATGGTTTCAGGATGAGAATGAAGCTATCGCTTTTATCTAACAATCCTAGGGCAAGTTATAGGTAGCTAATCTAGAATCAGACATTAATGACAATCCTAATGATTATTATCACAACTCAGCAATCTATAGTTGGGAGTAATCCCTCATAACCTATTTAAACCCTAAAATCTAACAATAGAACTACTCAGACATGACCAAGCAATTCATAACAGCAATTTGGTAAGAAAACTTTATTAGAATAGTAAATAGATATTAATGGAGTTCCAATCACAAATATTACTTTGGATCTTCTCTCCAATCTATCAAAATCCTAAAAAAATTTGCTGATAATAATAAAACTAGAAACACAAGAAAGTACCACTTTGCCTCTAACATGGTGGCAAAGCTTATATAATTAGGTTAAAACTCGTCAGGGGTAATCTTGTAAATTGGTAAAGAATTGGGCTTCAAGTCGGCTGTGACCAAACAGGCTTTCTGCGCGCTTCACTGTCGATCGATGTTTGGATGTGAACATCAATCGGTATTTATTCCTCAATATCGACCGACGGTCGAGCTCGATGGTCATCTCGGGTGCTTGCTCCAAATATCTCCAAAATGCTCAAAATCATCACTTATCTCCAAATCACTCCTTAACTTATAAATATAATAAACTAGGGTCGGTCCGCCCTACGGGCGGGATGTGAATTATAAAATTAATTTCAAAGCTAAAGTATATGTACAATAAACATTGCTTGTTTTAAGTTATTTATATTTTCGTTTGTTTTTGCAAGGCATGTATGATATTATGGAATATTATTTAATAAGCATTAATTGTTTTTATGTTTTATAGTCTTACATTTGTTAGAGGGACGCATGTATGTGAGTTTGATATATTGTTTGAGTTTTGTTATAATTTAATAAGTAATTGGTAGATACATGAAATTTAAGATTATGGAACTTTGAAATTTAAGCGAGTAATATTTTTTGATGGTTTTGCTTTTTTGTTGTGTCTTTCCGGATGGAAATAATGTAATTTTAATTGTTTCCTTGGAACCCTTAATAAGTATTATATTAATATATATTTATTTATATCTGAATATGGGATGAAATAAATATAACTGGAAACATTGATTAGAAACATATAGCTGTGAATAATATATTAATAAGGTTGTTAACTTTTGGCAATGTAATCCGAGAACTACGTAACTATAGTATCGTTAAAAGTAATCAGTGTTTAATTATTTTTTGGGAATATATATATGAGATTTTTGAAACTATCATATATTAATGAATTGTATAAATATCTATATATCTATTCATATAACTTTCTATCTTAAGTTGCGGGGTTTTTTTCACCTAGCAATATTATGTCTGTACTATTTAGTTACTTTGTGTTTTTCTAAAAAAGTCTAGGTTTTGCGAATCCTTAAATCCATCATATTCGCCCTTTTTTTTTGCAAGTCTAGGTTCGGTGAAACAAAACAAAATTCAATTACTTGCAAATCAAGCTTGTTGTTACTGCCATCAAGTGACTTATACTTATTTCTCGACTATGGTTGATCAAGGATTCGCACTCATGATGATGATAAATTGACCTTCATTACGTTTACACGAACCTACATATGTAATTTGTAAAACATTTGTTATTTGTCTTTTTCTTCTTCTTCTTACTGATATGACCATCATTTATCTAGGACATTTGAGAATGACCACTTTATTGTAAACTTGATTAACAACAATAGATCCCATGAATTAATTTATCGATACTAAGTGGAAACGAAGAAACCTTTGGAGTAGAAATGGGAACAATATTAAAGAATCATGTTTAAATTCTTCATTTTGATTCTGAGCTTTCTAAAGACTTGCGATGCTTTTGGATGTACCTGTCATCTCGTGCTATCAGCAGACTGTTCTGCTTCCACCCAATTTACAACTTGGAAAATCAGGGACTGTGGATCTTTGTTAACATCTTCATCACCCGTGCCTTTACACTTCTTGTTCTCTTCTCGAGATCCTTTTCCATAAACCTCATGAACCAATTTGCAGCTTCTTGCTCTATCTCCTTAGTCAACTTCGATGGGTTTCCTAACCCGGAAGGAGGAGCTAGTGATAGGTTCTTGTTCTCATCGTTTGAGCTCATATGCTTATAGTTTACTGCTGATTCGGAGCTGTCTTTCTTCTCTTAGATGTGGGGTTCTCCTGATTAGTTCATCAAACTCTCTTGTTTCTTCTCCTTCTTCTTCTTGTTAACTTTTTTCTTTATTCGTTTTCACTAAATCCAACATATCTCATGGTCACTACCACAAGCCAGAGCTTTTAAGTCTTTTAAGTGCATCCACCATCTCTGACAATAAATCATCTCTTTAGTGGGTCTATCATTCTGTGAATACGCAGCTGCATGTACCTGTTATACACCACAACCAATGATGATTTGTATAAACTTGCAAAACCCAAAAAACAATAAATACTGTCAATACAAAAGCATTCCAATCTCTGTTTTCTTCCAAAAACAAACGAAAAACACACTCAATTTCGGATCTGAAAATCCATTTATTTCACAACTCGGGAAACAGCTGAATTAAATCATATTCAAACCAATAAAATCAAACCAAACATCTAAAAACATGAACTCGATGCATAAACTTCAAAAAGAGGGCTTTTGAAGGTGTTACATCTACATAGCCAGGATCACTTCTCTCTTTGGATCCATTTCACATTCCTCTTTCGCAATCTTCAGTGGAAAAACAGCAGCAAGCCTTCAAATCAGCTAAAAAGAAATATGACTTTGGCATTCTACTGAAAAGTAAGTTTTTAATTTTTATAGAAAATTATAAGAGGATAATGTTCAGGAGATGAATCTGATCTTTTTATAGGTGGATATACACAGCCTAGAGGATGAGTAAAGATGGTTCTTAATGACCATGAATCAATGAATCCTTAACGTTTTGTAGGAGAAGAATGTTAGACGAACCGACACCAATAAATCTCTTAAATCTCTGACCCAGAAATTCCTCACGAAGTTTCTTCTCACACAATCTCCTGAAACTCCATTAATGGCGAAAGGTCTTGATGTTGATGGATTCGTATAAGGAAGAACCCTATATGAGAAAGTCAGATGGAGGAAGACGATGAGCCCTAATTGTCGGGAAAATATGTTGTTTATCTTTCACTTGGGCTGGGCTCTTGTTTTCCATGAAACATGGTAACGAAATACCAAACACATATAATGTGAATGAGAAGCCCCATTCAATGAAAACAAAACATGACAAAACAGGTTAAGAGGGTGGACATGTGGCGCGCGTACATGAGGCGAGTTTCCAGGCTGAATCCAACGTGGAGGCACAGGAGAGAGGCAAACAATACTTTATATATATTGATAGACTCTATAATATAATAATTAGTAGTAAAAACACCTATAAACCATGGGTGAAAGTGGGTCAAATCCATTGTCTATCAACTCCCCCAGACTTACCCTTTTGCTTGTCCTTAAGCAAAACAAACAGGCAGTCTCTCTGAAAGAAGTTTGGAAACAGCAGGGACTCACACAATTTTAAACTTAGAATCATCACCTCTACAATATTGCAATCCACATCTAAGAAGTCCTAATCACAAAAGCACATTATACCATATCCTAGCTTAGCAACCAAATTCACCTAACTAACAACTTAGCAAATCTTGTCTAACATTCCCCTCTACCAACCTCATTTCTTAGCATAAAGAAAAGTGCAGGCTTTACTTTGGGAGTATCGATCACAGGATGCAAGGATTTTCAAACAAGTATCTGGGCCTGCAGGTAAACATTAGTTGATATCCTCTCTCTCTACTAATTTTCTCTCTTAGTCAAAGTCTGCTTATATTTGCAAGATCATTGACCAAGATTGGAGAGGCTTCCATGAATCAAGACTTAATGGTGGTTGCCACCAAATCCTGTTCACTTTTTTTGACCTCTATCCTAGAATTATTTGTGAAGCAAGCCATAATGGTTGTAGCCACCAAGTCATGTTCTAATCCTTTACCTATAGAATTCTTATGATGCAAGCCTTAATGTTTGTAGCCACCAAGTCTTGTTCGAATCCCTTCTAAATAAATCTCTAATAGATATGTATATATATATATATATATAATAATAATAAAATATATATTTTATATTATATCTATATTTCGAAAATAGAGATAGAGGGTGATAAATCTATATACACAAGGCTATACCTTCCAGACTTGTTTGAAGAATCCGGTCCCATGTATACCAAGCCCCAAGACAAGCAGTTGTGTCAAGTTTATTGTTGGAGGTCAGCTTTGGTTCCTTCAAACAATCTCAACAAGTGTAACATAGTTGACATGTTGATCCACTTTAGTATCTTTACTACTATCTGCAATCAGTAAGTTCTAGAATGGTGTTAAAGAGTGGTTAGATAACAAGATAAAATCTAATAAGTTCATTATCCCCTTCTTGACTCAATAAAAACTTTATGTTGGAAAATATTTTTTTTTTTAAACTCATGAATAAACTAATATCAGTAAACCTCCCCCAGACTTAAACTATACTGTCCCCAGTGTAACCTCAGTCGGAGTGATGGTGATAAATAAATCATAAGTATGTAATGTAACAAGTTAGAACGATATACCAGACCAGAATGTATGTCGACCGATGTAAGGATGTTGATATCGGTCGCGGCAGGTGATGCTATGTCGATCGATGTCGACAGTGTCTCGTCGGTCGATACTGACGGCAATCGTCTACGCGGATCTTTTTTTTTTTGACATGCAATAATTAAAAACCAACATAAATAGAAGATTAATAAAAACCAAATAAATATTACCTACTAGTGGGTTGCCTCCCACTCAGCGCTTTGCTATAGTCATTTAGCTAGACTTTGGACGTGATTTGGGCTAGTAATGTTGAAAGCTGGCACTTATTGGGAAACAAGTCTCCATCTCTTCTCTGCGCTTGTTGAACCATGTACCAGTGAAGTCTAGCATTGCTTCATCTCCTCTGCGCCGTTTGTCCTTCATTATTGTAGTTGCATCTTCTATCTTCTGCAATCTATCTCCAAGACTCTCAAGAATGAACTGATGTCTCATAACTATGGCGTATGTGTCAGCTGAGATCTCCTCTTCATGATTGTGCGTGTCAGACATGTCTGATGTCAACTTTTGTACTAGCCTCCCTCGGTTTGTAGCGTCGTCGACCGATGTCCGTCTGTGAGTATCGGTCGAATTATTGTTGCGTCTGTCGATCGATGCTGATGCTTCTGGTCGACGGGCAATGTAACTCTGAATCTCCACTAATTCCCCTTGAATAGCTTCTATCTTGGAAGTCAAAGCACTAATGCTAAGATCCACTGGGAAATAGATGTCATCACACCTCCTATCAAGCCTCAATTCTGTAGTTTCCAGAGCTTTGTAGATCCCTTCTACCAACTGATCTATCTCTCCCCTGGTGTGAAAATCTGGTTGAGTCTTCATCGTATGTGAGTGTGGTGGGTTGTCGTCAACCGATGCTGGTAAGCGGTTATCGATCGATGCGTGTAAGCGACTATCGATCGATGCATGTCGATGTCTGTCGATCGATGTAGAGCAAGATACGTCGTTCGCACGCTGAATTCTCGCTATGTCTTGCCTCATCTCTTCCATGCAAGTAGTTAGCCAACTGATACTATCATTCAATGGATAGTAGACTCCATCAAGCTTCATCTGGAAGTCTTCTTTGTTCTTCTCTTGTTCTATGCAGATTCCATTGAACATCTCATTGATCTCGTCCTTGGTGTAGATCTCTGGTACTAGCTTGGTTTGGGTGAATGAGCTAGCATGTTCTGGAAGACATATGTAGATGTGCTCATCTATCGAAGCTCTTTCCATTAGCTTTCTGATCTCCTCCTTAGAGACATTAATGATGTGTCCATCCATATCTCTTACGCATCCCTGATCATCTCTGTAGACTCCATACTCATCTTTCTCTTCCCAATAGAATTTTCAGGTTCCAAAAAGGTCAAAAGCTCTTCTGCCAAATTCTGGACGTCTGTCGATCAATGCTGGGAAGTTAACATCGAACGATTTCTTATTGGCTTTGTCGATCGATTCTTGTATCTTTATGTCGATAGCCGCTCGTCTGTCTACTTCACTGATTCGGCTGGAGCTAGTTCCTTTTCCATAGGCTTCTGCAAGAAGTGAATCTGTTTCCACTTGTGCCTGAATTTCTGGTCTTAGAGGGCGAAATTTGTAGACTAGAATTTCGTTCTTTCTGTATTCTACATCATACAAATCATCGCGGGTCTCAGGTGGTGCATCGTTTACTGCCATGATGGGATTGTAGCAGTCGTTCCCCCATTCTTCTGGACTACTGTCGACCGATGCTTCCTTTGGTGTGTCGATCGATATCTGATGGGCACTGTTGATCGATGTTGCAGTATGAGTTTCGATCGACGCCGAGTATTTAGTCTCGTACTCACCTCCACAGTGGAATGCTGCAATGATTCCTGGATCATTGATTCTTCTGGGGGTCGTCTGTGGCTTCTTGACTGGAATAGGGTTGTAGTGGACATGAGGATCTATGAGCGTTAGGTACAATTGGTTGGTTTGCAAGTCGCACACTGCTCTCACTGTTGACAAGAAGGTTCTCCCTAGTAATAGAGAAGAGTTCCAGTTCAGCTTGATGTCCAAGACATGAAAATCTACTGGAACTAGGGCATTACCAATCTGCACCTCTGGGTCTCTCACAATCCCTCCTGAGTTCCTCTGAGAACAATCCACAAAAGTGAATAATTCCTTGGAAGGCTCTACCTGAAGACCCAGATGGTCTGTCATAATCCTAGGTAGGATACTGACTTATGCTCCTGTGTCGCACAAGGCATGTGGGAATTCAATACCCTTCACCGTGCATGGTATTGCAAATTGCCCAGGATCACTCTTCTTCTTCAATGTAACCCTCTTCCTCATCTGCTCTCTAGCTTCACAAAACATTCTCCTAATGTCGTCTTCTGTCTCTCTGGTTTCTCTGAAGAACATCCACAATCTGTGGGTATAATAAGCCTCATCGAATGGCTTTTCTAGAGGAATCCTGAAGACTCTTTTTCGGAAACTTTCATTTTCCTATTCATTAGCCCCCCCCTCTTGAGATGTTTCCTTACTTTTTCCTTTCTTTTCCTTACGGTTCTTCCCATAGGAACCCTATCAACCTCCATAGAATCTATTCCATCATCTAAAGGTGTCCTGACGGCCTCTGGTGGGTTTTCTGATGGTTTGGGTTTGGGCCTAAGTGCACTAAGACGTGCAACATCTATCTTCGGCATCTGCACTCGGTACGTAATAGGTGTTCGTCGATCGATGGGCGCTGGTGGTTGTCGGTCGATGACGGTTTCCTCATGTCGATCGATGAAGGTTTCCTGATGTTGATCGATGACGGTCTCCTGATGTCGATCGATGACGGGCTCCTGATGTCGATCGATCTTCACGTAGACAGGACTGGGCGGATGTGGGTGTTTTGCTATGAACTCCTCGTTAGTCATGATCCTCACAACATTGCAAGATGCGATTGACTCCTTAGGTGTTGTCGATCGATGTCCAGGAGAGGATATCGATTGGTTTTGGGTGACTTCTGTTGACCGATGTCCGTGGCTTGGCGTCGATCGACACCAATGCGATCCGCCGAAGCTCATCAGACTCTCTACTTCAAAATCTCCTTCTTGCAGCTTCTCTTCTTTTACCACTTGCCAGAAATCATCCCCAATGATGGCATTCACGTGGTGCTTCATCACATCATCTTCTACCCCTCTTGTCAAGGCTACCTGCCTCTAAACAGCTTCTCCTGTCTGATCAACCTGCATCTCCAGCTTCTTCACATGAGTGCTCAAAGTCTCAAACTTTGTGTTCAGGTTTGTGTAGACAAAATCAATCTTCCCATTAAAGTCCACTGTCATGCACTGCTGTCCCTCGAGAACTCTATCAAGCATCTCCTCAATCTTGCTCTCTTGAGTTGGTGGTGGTGGCTTCTGGTAGTAGGAGCTTCCATAACCCCCGTTGTTGTTGTAATTGTTGCTGTAGTTGTTGCTGTAGGGTTTCTGGTGCTGCGAACTCTTGTTGAATTTGCCCCTATTTCCATAGGAGTTTCTGTTTCCATCCTGGTTTCCCAAACCTTGGAATCCAGTTCCACTGATGAAGTTCACATCTGCTTCCTCTCCTCTACCCTCTGTATCTATAGCCTCTACATTTTTAGCCAAGCAGACATGCTTCCTGAGAAGCTTGTGAACACTGTCCAGCTTTGCCTTCACCTCATCAATCTGATCATTCCCAAGGATGGTGGCAGATCTCTTCCTCTTAAAATCAGTGTTCTTGGTGCTGCTGCTAGATGATAGGTTTTCAATGATCTTCACTACCTCCTATGGATTCAGGGTGTTGAAGTTCCCATTGCTGGAAGCATCAAGAGCGATCTGGTATTGCACCGCGATGCCTCTGTAGAAAATACTGAGCAGTTGTACCTCATTGAATCCACGGTGTGGACAGTCTCTCTGGTAAGACTTAAATCTGATCTAGGAGCTTCTGAGTGAATGTAGCAATTGATAGACCATGGATTTGACCCACTTTCACCCATGGTGTAAGAAAACTTCATTAGAATAGTAAATAGATATTAATGGAGTTCCAATCACAAATATAACTTTGAATCTTCTCTCCAATCTATAAAAATCCTAAAAACCTTTGCTGATAATAATAAAACTAGAAACACAAGAAAGCACCACTTTTCCTCTAACATGGTGGCAAAGCTTATATAATTAGGTTAAAACTCGTCGGGGTAATCTTGTAAATTGGTGAAGACTTGGGCTTCAAGTCGGTTGTGACCAAACATGCTTTCTGCGCGCTTCAATGTCGATCAATGTTCTGATGTGAACATCGATCGATATTTATTCCTCAATATCGACCGATGGTCGAGCTCGATGGTCATCTCGGGTGCTTGCTCCAAATATCTCCAAAATGTTCCAAAATCATCACTTATCTCCAAATCACTCCTGATCTTATAAATATAATAAATAGACTCTATAATATAATAATTAGTAGTAAAAACACCTATAAACCATGGGTGAAAGTGGGTCAAATCCATGGTCTATCATTCGCTACAATCACTCAGGAGCCTTCAGAATCATTCAGAAGCTCCTGGATCAGATTCAAGTCGTATCAGACAGATTGCCCACACCATGGATTCAATGAGGTACAACTTCTCAGTACTTTCTACAGAGGCATCACGGTGCAGTATCAGATGGCTCCTGATTCTTCCAGCAGTGGTAACTTCAACATCAGGAATCCAGAGGAGGCTGTGAAAGTTATTGAGAACTTAGCATCTAGCAGCAGCACCAAGAACACTGATTTTCAAAGGAAGAGATCTGCAACCATTCTTGGGAATGACCAGATGGATGAAGTGACGGTGGACTTCAATGAGAAGATTGATTCTGTCTACACCAATCTGAACACAAAGTTTGAGACTTTGGGCACTCATGTGAAGAAGCTGGAGATGCAGGTTGTTCAGACAGGAGAAGCTGTTAAGAGGCAAGAAGCCTTAACAAGAGGGGTAGGGTAGGATGTGATGAAGCACCACGTGAACGCCATCATAGATGATGATTTCTGACAAGTGGTGAAGCAGGAGAAGCTGCAAGAAGGAGATTTCAAAGTAGAAAGCTCGATGAGTTTCGGCGGATCGCATTGGTGTCGATCGACGTCTGACTTCGAACATCGATCGACAGACTTCATTCAAAATCAATCAACAGGCTCTCCAAAGCATCATTCGATGACACCTATGGAATCAACCGCATCTTGCAATGCCGTGAGGATCCTGGCTCACGAGGAGTTCGCAGCAAGACACCCACATCTGCCCATCTCTGTTTATGTCAAAATCTCTCGACATTCTGATACTCCCGTCGATCGACATAAAGAGACCGCCATCGATCGACAACCTCCAGCACCCATCGATAGACGAGCACCTCTTACATACCGTGTGCAGATGCCAAAGATAGACGTTGCACGTCTCAATGCACTCATGCCACAACCCAAACCTTCAGATAACCCACCGGAGGCCATCAGGACACCTTCAGATGATGCAGCATATCCTATGGAAGTTGATAGGGTTCCTATGGGAAGAACCCTGAGGAAAAGAAAGTAAAAAATGGCAAAACATCCGAAGAGGGGAGCAAATGAAAAGGAAAGGGAAAGTTTCCAAAAGAGAGCCTTCAGGATTCGTTTAGAAAAGCCATTCGAGGAGGCTTATTTTACACAGATTGTGGATGTTCTTCAGAGAAACCAGAGAGACCGAAGAAGACATTAGGAGAATGTTCTGTGAAGCTAGAGAAAAGATGAAGAAGAGGATTACAGTGAAGAAGAAGAGTGATCCTGGGCAATTGGCAATTCCATGTACGGTGAAAGGCATTGAGTTCCCACATGCCTTGTGCGACATAGGAGCATCAGTCAGCATCTTACCTAGGGTTATGGCAGACCATCTGGGTCTGCAGGTCTAGCCTTCCAAGGAATTATTCACTTTTGTGGATTGTTCTCAGAGGAGCTCAGGAGGAATTGTTAGAGACCTAGAGGTGCAGATTGGTAATGGCCTAGTTCCAGTTGATTTCCATGTCTTGGATATCAAGGTAAACTGGAACTCTTCTCTATTACTTGAGAGAGATTTCTTGTCGACAGTAGGAACAGTGTACAACTTGCAAACTAACCAGTTGTACCTGACGCTCGTAGATCCTCATGTCCACTACAATCCTATTCCAGTCAAGAAGCCACATACGTCCTCCAGAAGAATTAATGATTCAGGACTCATCGTAGCATTCCACTGTGGAGCTGAGTACGAGACATAATACTCGGCGTCGATTGAAACTCACATAGCCACATGATCGACAGTGCCGCCCAAAAATCGATCGACACACCCAAAGAAGAATCGATTGACAGTACTCCAAACGATTGGGAGAACGACTACTACAATCCCACCATGACAGCACATACCAGAGACACCATGCATGCAGAGGAGTATGATGAAGATTATGAGGAGGAATGAGCTACAGAGTACATAGCCATTCTTGATGAGGAAGACAAACTACTACATCATTCCTCTTGGAAAAGTAATGCGCCGTCGATTGACAGAACAGTCTCAACATCGATCGACACTCATCCTCATCAGACAAACCGAAAACGAGCATCGACCCACATTGCCTACTACCCATCGATCGACACTAGAGTCGATCGCGTACGAGAAGGAGACTACTCGATTGGCAGTTGGGCAGATGATCACCATCACGAAAGCTATGCAGTAGAAACGGAAATTCATGAGCCAGGAGCAAATGAACTTCATGAGGGTTTCACATATGAGGAACTTCTCAATATGCAAAGACGTGATGAAGCAGATCAACAACAAGTAGAAGCTACTAGGGAAAGAACACGTTTCAGCCATTTTATCAACAAAGCCATCGGTCCGTCGATCGACGACAAACCTCCATCATCGATCGACATCCATCCAAAACCATCATCCACTGTAAGCGAAAACCCTAATTTTGATAACCAGTATCTAACACAGGATGAATTTGGAATTTTCAGGGACCCAGACGGCTATGCAAGAGAAATAGATGGACATGCACTGTAAGTATCCAGAGAGGACATTGTAGACATTCTTCAGATGGCTAATGGAGCAGACAATCTCTCATGCAACAACGCACCGTCCAAACACATCAACAGAGGGTTACAAAAGAGTTCTATGACACAGCTGGTGGCATAGACATCGCTTCCAGCATAAGTATAGACATCCTACTCGACCGTCGATCGACGTTGACGTCCCTCCATCGATCGACGTTGACGTCCCTCCATCGATCGATAGACGTCCAGAATTTGGCAGAAGATTCTTTGACCTTTTTGGAACTAGGAAATTCTACTTGGAAGAGAAGGATGAGTATGGAGTCTAAAGAGATGATCAGGGATGTGCAAGAGATGTGGATGGACACATCATCAATGTGTCCAAGGATGATATCAAAAAGCTAATGGAAAGTGCTTCAAGAGATGAGCAGAGCTACATATGTCCTCTAGAAAATACTAGCTCATTCACACAAACCAATCTGTTACCAGAGATCTACACCAAGGACGAGATCAATGAGATGTTCTATGGAGTCTGTGGAGCCCAAGAGAAGAATGAAGGTGATTTCCAGATGAAGCTTGATGGTATCGACTATGCACTGAACGACAGCATCAGTTGGTTAACTACATGCATGGAGGAGATGAGGCAGGCATAGCCAAAATTCAGCATGCGGCCGACAAACATCGACCAGCATCGATCGACAGACACTACTCAACATCTATCGACGACGACCCAAAGAACTCACACTCGATGAAGTCTCAACCAGATTTTCACACCAGACCAGAGATTGATCAGTTGGTAGAAGAGATCTATAGAACTCTGGAAACTACAGAAGAGAGGCTTGATAGGAGATGTGATGACATATATTTCCCAATGGACCTTACAATGATGTCTTTGACTTCTCAGATAAAAGCAATACAGAGGGAGATAGTAGAGATTCACGGATACATCGCCCGTCAACCAGAAGCAACAACATCGATCGACAGACGCAACAACAAATCGACCGACATTCATAGACAGACATCGGCCGACGACTCTACAAACCGAGGCAGGCTAGTACCAAAGGTGACATCAGACATGTCTGATACACACAACCATGGAGAGGAGATCTCAGCTGATACTTATCCCACACTTATGAGACATCAGTTCAACCTTGAGAGTCTTGGAGATAGATTGCAGAAGATGGAAAACACAACTGCAACAATGAAGGAAAAATGGCGCAGAGGAGATGATGGACACTTGTTTCCCAGAAAGTTCTAGCTTTCAACACTACTAGCCAAATCACCTCCAAAGTCAAGCTAAATGACTATAACAAAGCGCTGAGTGGGAGGCAACCCACTATCAAGTAATATTTAATTGGTTTTTATTAATCTAGTATTTATGTTGGTTTTTATTTATTTATTGCAGGTCATAAAAAAAAAAAACTAAAAAAAGATCCGAGTAGACGAAACACTGCCGACAACGATCGACATAACATCACCTACCGCGACCGATATCAACACATTTACATCGATCGACATCCATTTCGTTCTAACTTGTTACATTGAGTCCTTATGATTTAGTTATCACCATATCTCCGACTGAATATACACTGGGGACAGTGTAGTTTACTAATAGTAGTTTATTCACGAGTCTTATTAAAATGTTTTCAAAAAAGTTTTTATTGAGTCAAGAAGGGGATGATGAACTTATTGTTTTTACTTGTTATCTAACCACACCATTCTAGACTTGTTAGTTGCAGATAGCACTAAAGATACCAAAGTGGATCAACCTGTCAACTATGTTGCATTTGCTATGAGTGTTTGAAGGAAGCAAAGCTGACCTCCAACCTAATCGAGCTCAACTTTGCTTGTCTTTGGGCTTGGTATACATGGGATCGGATTCTTCAAACAAGTCTGGAAGGTAAAGCCTTTTGTAGATTTATCATCCTCCCTCTCTCTATTTTCGAAATATAGATTAAAATTATAGATATAGTTATATAAAAAATATATATATCTATATATTATAGATTAATTAGGAAGGGATTCGAACATGACTTAGTGACTACAACCATTAAGGCTTGCTTCACAAATAATTCAAGGATATAGGTAAAAAAGAAGTGAACAGGATTTGGTGGCTACAACCATTAAAGCTTGATTTATGGAAGCTTATCCAATCTTGGTCGATGGTCTTGCAATATAAGCAGACTTTGACTGAGAGACAGAATTAGTAGAGAGAGAGGATAGGTACTATTATTTACCTGCAGGTCCAGATACTTGTTTGAGCATCATTGCATCCTGTGATCGATATTGAGGTTGGTAGAGGGGATTGTCAAACATGATTTGCTAAGTTGTTGACTAGATGATCTTGGTTGCCAGACTAGGATATGGTATAATGTGCTTCTGAGACTAGGACTGTCTAAGGTGTCGATTATAATTTTAAAATTATGTGAGTCCCGACTGTTTTCAAACCTCTTTCAGAGAGACTACCTGTCTGTTTTGCTTGAGGACAAGTCAAAGGGTAAGTCTGGGGGAGTTGATAGACCATGGATTTGACCCACTTTTACTCATGGTTTATAAGTGTTTTAACTACTAACTATTATATTGTAGAGTCTATTTAGTATATTGAATATGAGAGACAAAGTCATGATGGTTTGAATAAAACTCAAATGAAATATTGAACACAGAAAGTAAGAGTAATATAAATAAAGGAGTTCAAGATCTTCTCTGTTATGCAGTCTCAGATAAATCTCTCCAAATCCTAAGCTCTCCTAATAGTAGCCAAAATGCTCCTTCTCCAAACTAGGTCTTTAGGCCAGTCTGCCTCTAAAATGATACAAAACCTTAGTACATATAGCCTCACAGGCGGCTAAGGGCTTAGGTTGCAATTAATAAACTTTTAGGAAATGAAATCTTCTAATTTCGTGATTAATCCTTGGGTGATCCAACATCGATCGATGTCGCTCAACGGTTATCGATCGATTTGAATTGGCTCAGGTCGATCGATATTGCTCTTCAAGCGTCGATCGATGTTGTACGCGTAAAAGTACTCCAAAGCGTCCCAAAAGCATTATTTCCTTCTATTAAAAAACTGAACCTGTAATTGCTTTGAAAAGACTCTAAAACATAGTAAATAGATCTTAAAACACTTATATACCATGACTAAAAATGGGTGAAATTCATGGTATATCAACTCCCCCAAACTTATCCTTTTGCTTGTCCTCAAGCAAAACAAACGGACAGTCTCTCTGAAAGAGGTTTGAAAACATCAGGGACTCAAAGATTTAAAACATAGAAGTCATCACCTCTACAATATTGCAATCCACATCTAAAAGGTCCTAATCACAAAGCACTTCATGCAATATCCTAGCTTAGCAACCAAATTCATCTAGCCACAACTTAGCAAATCTTATCTGACATTCCCCTTAACCAACCTCATTTCTTAGCATAAATGAAAGTGCAGGCTTTACCTTGGGAGTATCGATCATAGGATGCAAGGATTCTACAACAAGTTTCTGGATTTGCAGGTAAAAGTTAGTTCCTAATTTCTCTCTCTCTAATTTCTCTCTTGAGTCAAGTCTGCTTATATTGCAAGATCATTGACCAAGATTGGACAGGTTTCCATGAATCAAGACTTAATGGTGGTTGCCACCAAGTCCTGTTCACTTCTGTTTGACCTATATCCAAGAATTCATATGAATCGAATCTTGATGATTGCCGCCACCAAGTCCCGTTCGAATTCTTTTTGTTGGAATCCTTATGAAGCAAGCCTTAATGGTTGTAGCCACCAAGTCTTTTTCAGATTCCACCTAACTAACACCTATTATATAATTTATATTTTTCTTTCTTTTCTTTTTCTCTTTTTTTTATTATTATTATTTTTTTTTATCTCTACCTATAAATCTAGGGTCGAAATAGAGAGAGAAAATTGTGATAAATAAATCTACATAAGGCTTTACCTTCCAGACTTGTTTGAAGAATCTGATCCCCTGTATACCAAGCCCCAAGACAAGCAGTAGTGTCAGGTTAGTGTTGGAGGTTAGCTTTGGTTCTTTCAAACAAGCTAGGCAAGTGTGTATAGTTGACAGGTTGATCCACTTTAGCATCTTTAGTACTATCTGCAATCAGTAAATCTAGAATGGTGTGAAAAAGTGGTTAGACATTCAAGTAAAAATCATAAGTTCATAGTCTCCTTCTTAACTCAGTAAAATTATTTTTGAAAAGATTTTGACAAAACTCAAGAAGATGGTGTTAGTACTACCTCCCCTAGACTTAAATTACACCGTCTCGGTGTAAAGTGTCCAAAGGTGGTGATAAGCAAAGTTAGATGTTTGAGATGTTACAGCAAGGTGTCGTACCTATTTGTCCCGCACATCGATCGATACCATCCACTCTGTGTCGATCGATGGAGAAGAACATAAAATTCTGCATCATGTCTAGAATCGAACTCGTTTGATCTGTCAGTGTGGTTAGCTCTGTTAGACACTCCAAACATAAGAAATAAGTAAACAGTCTCAAACATAAAGCATAGATATGTCTAAAATATAAATCCTACAAGTTCGAAAAATAGAAAAACAAGTTCGGGAAAGAGATAGAAATGGGAGGACTAGTCGGTGTCCTCGCTGGTCTCGTCGTCGCTCTCGGACGAAGGGTCTCTACGCCGCCTGGAACGTCCTGCTGCTGCTGGTGGGTGAGCTCTGATGGTCCTCCTGGTCGTGCAAGATACTCTAGCCCAGATGGCACGAAAAGCATCCACAACTACCCTCTGAAAGTCTCCATGATCGCGCATAGGGATATCTGGTATGTGCGGGAAGTCAGGAAGAGGTGCCTCTGGTGGTCCCTGTGTGGCTCTGGCTCGACGCACTCCGGGAGGTCTGCGCGGGATGGCCGGAAGATCGCGGAGGAGCTGGGCATCGGGCATGAACCAGAGTCTCTCGACACTGTAATTGAAGTCTGTGATCGTCCTGTTCGGCATCTGCAGTAGGCGGTGCTGGTTCCCGATCCTGAAACTCCAGAGAAGTCCGTCCTTGAGCCAACCTGAGTTCATCAGGTGTGGCTTGTCCATGAAGCGGTGGGAGCGGTCAGCTGTGCTCGGGTCTAGGCGGATGCCTAGATACTCAAAGATCGGTGTCAGCAAACTCCCAACCGTCTCCTTCTTCCTGCCTTTGCCCGTGAAGGGCTTTTTCTTCAATTCCACCAAATGCGCAGCAAAAATTACTCCAAGGTTTGGAGTCACGACGTCGTTGTTCTCATCGAGATGAGTCAGGTCCACCAAGCCGTTTACTCCACAGAAGAGTAGTGTAAGCTCCTGTATCCTCACCTTGTTGGGCTCCATCTTGCAAACCAACGTGTTTGCAAGAGCCCGTAGAAAGTACCAGAGGGTAGGGTGATGTATATCTGTCTGTGTGGCGGTGTTGGAGTCCCACGCTCCCGTGCCGATTATCTCCCAGAAATTGTCGAGGCCTAGGAAGGGTGGGAGCTTGCTCGGGGTTGCAGTCTCATCGAAACCGTAGATGCGGCAGAGTTCGGGGATGGAGATCCTGTATCAAATCCCCCTGGCAAAGAAGGTCAGTGTACCATCTCCTGCTACCCGCACCCTCGAGGTGCTGTAGGTAAAATCGACTGTGGCCATAAACTGTCTGACCAAGTCGACGTGGAGATCGTATGCGCGAGTGGCCATGGTGCCAAGTCCGAGCTGCGTGATCATCTCTTTGATGTCTGTCTCGATCCGTAGCTTCCGTAAGATGTATGGATCGATGAACCGTGTGGGCTCGATAGAGACGCCAAGCCAAGCATTGTAGAACAAGCTGTCGTAGTCGTCCCACTCGTCTTTGAGCATGAGGTTGATGCACTCCTTGCTGTTGACCGCTTTCTTCGGGTCAGCGAACGGCTCGACTGTGTCGATGGGTGTTTTATCGTCACAAGGCCAAGGGTCGCGGTGCTGTACGGAGGTGCTAGCTTCGTCGAATCTCCTCTTCGTCCTCCTCTCACGTCTGTCTGCGGCTGCGTCGGAGCTCATCTGAAAACAAACAGAAAAGAGACTAGGAGTGAGATAGTGTTATCAATATATCTTGATATCGATCGATGAAGTATGTGAGACATCGATCGATATATGTCATTAAGGTTAGTCGATAATAAGGATATCGATCGATGCTATAAAGTTCATGTCGATCGATGTCGAATCGCGAAACCTGCAAAAATCATTCAAGTCCAAATCAAACTTTCAAGGTATCAACATCATAAGATTCACAATCCTGACACTAGATAATCGTTAGAAACTTCAAAACCATCCCAAATTCACGCCTAATCATAAGTTCTAGTTCATCTCAAAACTCAACTCTAAAAATTCCTAATAAAAGAGAATTTCGAAGTCAAACCTTGTAGATCGGGTGAGTGAATGAACTAAACAGATAGAGAATGAGAAATCGAGTGGATTAGACCGAGAAACGGAAGAAATCCGTCAAGAATCGAGAGAGAAAAGAGATGTTTTGATTTCGTTAGGGTTTTGCGAATGAGAGGAGAAAGAGGCGGATGTCGAGTTAAATGAGATTAACCCTCGATATGTCCGCATCGATCGATGGCAGAACAACTACATCAATCGATATTTCTCCAAATGAACTACTCCTAATTTCTATTACTCCTAATGTTATACTATTACCAAGATATAAATATAGATATAAATAAAATTACGAGAAAATGAAAAATTTTTATATATTTTTTTTATTATTTTTTTTTGAAAGAAAATGGGTTGCCTCCCATTCAGCACTTTAATTTAAAGTCTTTAGCTCGACTTCCTGAATAAACTAGTTATCAGGGGTTCTTAGAATAATTGGCTGATTCGCTGGTGGTTTTTCCCAATAATGTTTTACTCGTTGGCTGTTCACTGTAAACTCATCCCCTTTATCACTTTTTAGAGTTATGGCTCCGGAGGGTTTTACGTCTGTTACTGTGAATGGTCTGGACCAACGAGATCTAAGCTTCCCAGGAAATAACGTTAGCCGAGAGTTATAAAGAAGGACTTGATCATCCGGTTCAAAGTGTCGGGATAAGATCTTCCTATCGTGGTGTGCTTTAGTTCTTTCTTTATATAGTTTCGAATTCTCATAGGCTAAATGTCTGATTTCATCAAGCTCGTTAAGCTGGATGAGTCTCCTTTCAGTAGCAGGCTTTATATCAAAATTCAGAAGTTTAGTGGCCCAAGCTGCTTTATGCTCCAGTTCGACTGGTAAATGACAGGATTTGCCAAAAAGGAGGTGGAATGGTGTTGTTCCCAACGGTGTCTTATAGGCAGTCCTATAGGCCTAAAGTGCATTATCTAGTTTCCTAGACCAATCCCTTCTGGAAATTTCTACAGTTTTCTCTAGAATTTCTTTGATTTGCCGATTAGAGACTTCTACTTGTTCACTGGTTTGTGGGTGGTAGGGCGTAGCTACTCTATGCTGAACACCGTTCTTTTTAAGTAATCAATCAAAGACCTTATTGATGAAATGGGTTCCACCGTCACTGATGACTATTCTAGGAACTCCAAACCGTGGGAAGATTATGCTCTTGAAAAGCTTAATAACGACAGATGCGTCATTGGTTGGGGAAGCTATTTCTTCAACCCATTTGGATACGTAGTCTAGAGCGACTAGTATATACTTGTTTCCGTATGAGGATGGGAAAGGACCCATGAAATCAATCCCCCAGCAATCAAAGACTTCTACTTCCAGAATGAACTTCTGTTCCATTTCGTGTCTTTTGCTGATTTTTCCTCGTCTTTGTCATCTGTCACATTGTGTTATAAATGCATGGACATAGCGAAAAGTCTTCTGCCACAAGAATCATGCTTGAAGGATTTTCGAAACCGTTTTATAGGTGGCAAAATGTCCTGCATAGTCAGATCAATGACATTGGTATATAATGTCTGGAATTTCAGCTTCGGATACGCATCGTCTGTATATCCCATCAGAGCAATGCCTGTAGAGGTATGGTTCATCCCAATGATATCTTCTAACATCTCTGAAGAATTTCTTCCTCATATATCCCTTGAGTTCTTCAGGCTCGACTTCGGCTGCCAAATAGTTAACTATATCAGCAAACCAGGGTCGATCTTTCGATTTCCTTCCAATTGCGTGCACCTCCCGTTGCGATTCTTCATCAGGTGTAAGATTTATCTTATCACCAGCAACGTTAACCGTTATGTCAATATTTATTTTTATAGACGAGGTGCTGTGAATGTGGTTACTAGGGAATCGAGGTGTTGCGATACTGTCGTTATCGATCGATGTATCACTACTTGAATCGATCGATATGTTTTCTTTCACATCGATCGATGTCTCATTAGAAGTGAGAGATATTTGACCTACGAAAGATGTGCCTATGTGTGCAGCGTTCTCTGTTGGGAAGAAATGGTCTATTGGGACGTTATCCTCTATTCTGATTCGAGAAAGATGGTCAGCGACTTCATTATCTACTCCTCGTTTGTTTTTAATTTCAATATCAAACTCTTGGAGTAGTAAAATCCAGCGTATGAGTCGAGGTTTTGCATCTTTCTTTTGCATCAAAAATTTAATGGCAGCGTGGTCAGTGTGAACTATCACATGTGTGCCAATTAAATATTGACGGAATTTTTCAAATGCATAGACTACGGCGAGTAGTTCTTTTTCTGTTGTTGCATAATTCCGTTGCGCTTCATCAAGCGTACGACTGGCATAGTAGATGGCATGCAGCTTTTTATCTTTCCTTTGCCCAAAACTGCTCCTATCGCAAAATCACTCGCATCGAACATGATCTCGAAAGGGAGATTCCAGTCGGGGGCTTGAACGTTGGGGGCAGTAATAAGGGATTTTTTTAAATCATCGAAAGCTTTCATGCATTCTGGGGTAAAGTCAAACTTTACTTCCTTGCACAAGAGGTTATTTAAAGGTCTAGCGATCTTCCTAAAATCTTGTATAAACCTCCTATAAAATCCGGCGTGTCCGAGAAAAATTTGCACGTCTTTTACATTTTTGGGTGCGGGTAGACCGGTCATTACCTCGATTTTAGCTCAATCTACCTCTATACCAGCGGCGGAAACCTTATGTCCTAATATGATGCCATCGTTAACCATAAAATGGCATTTTTCCCAATTTAGGACAAGGTTCTTTTCTTCGCATCTTTCCAATACCTTGCATAAATTATCGAGACAACTCTTAAAATTTGATCCGTAGACTGAAAAGTCATCCATAAAGACTTCCATAAAGTCCTCAATCATGTTTGTAAAGATTGACATCATGCAACGTTTGAAAGCTGCGGGAGCATTACAAAGACCAAATGGCATTCTGCGATACGCAAATATTCCATAGGGGCATGTAAAGGTCGTATTTTCTTGATCATCCGGATGTATGGGAATTTGAAAGAATCCGGAATATCCATCAAGAAAACAATAATATTGGTGATTGGCTAAACGCTCCAGCATTTGATCAATAAAGGGCAGGGGAAAGTGATCTTTCGTAGTAGCAGCATTTAATTTCCTATAGTCGATACACATCCTATGTCCAGTAACGGTACGGGTCGGGATGAGTTCATCGTTTTCGTTCTTCACTACTGTAATACCTCCCTTTTTGGGTACAACATGTACGGGGCTTACCCATTTACTATCCGAAATAGGATAGATAACTCTAGCATATAGGAGTTTAATAATTTCCTTTTTGCCTACTTCTTTTAAATAAGGGTTTAATCTCCTTTGCTGTTCTACCGACGTTTTTACGTCGTCTTCCAAATGAATACGGTGCATGCCGAGATCAGGAGAAATACCAGGAATATCATCGAGAGAGTACCCGATTGCTTTCCTGTACTTGCGTAGTTTATTTAATAATAACGCAAGTTCTCCGCTAGTAAGATTAGCATTGACAATAACAGGACAGGATTGGTCATAAAGAAATGCATATTTAAGACCATTGGGGAGGGGTTTTAATTCAACTTTTGGTGCTTTGTCTTTAGACCAATTAGATAATGAAGATGGTTGTCGATCGATGGCCTCCCTGAGGTATCGATCGACGATAATGTCTGAGTCATCATCTTCTTCGATGTTCGCAACCTCGATACTTGCATCCATCAGTCGCACGTAATCGTCTGTTCTGTTATCTATGCTGAAGATCTCCCTTTCTATATGGGTAAGGGCATTTTCTAAGGGGTCGTCTGAGCACATGTCTATGAAAGATTCTTTTTCCAGGTCAGAAACTTCTTCCACATAGAAGGCTTGGTCATCTATCAAGGGTCGCTTGATTAGCTTTTTCATATCAAAGATCATCGAGATGTCCCCGATGTTCAAATTTATCCATCCTTCTTTCACATCAATGATCGCTCCAGCTGTAGCTAGGAATGGCCGACCCAGAATGAGGGGGTCTTTTGGTTCCTGTCTGTATTTTAACACAACAAAATCCGTAGACACGAAGCAATTATTAATTTTTACGGGAATGTCTTCGAGAATTCCTTCAGGTACTCTGATAGATCGATCAGCTAGAACCAAGGTTATCGGAGTTGTCATAAACTCATTATAACCCAAGGTTACTGCAACGGAGTAAGGCATAAGATTTACGCTAGGGCCAAGATCACATAGTGATCGAGGAAAACGCGTGTTCTGTATATTGCAATCTAGGACGAAACTACCAGGATCAGGCCTCTTAGCTGGAGCTTCTCCTTGAATCATGGCGCTTACTTCCTCTGACACCATCAACACGCTATGTTCAGCAGTTGGATAATTTGGAGACGTCATATCCTTCACATACTTCTTTATCGAGAGTGCTATTTTCATAGCATCACTAAGGGACATCTCCATAGTAAGTTTATCCAATGCTTTCTTGCAGAACGCATATTCTAATGATTTCTTAGTCTGCGATTTAGGAGGGTATGGGGGTAGGGTTCTATAGACTCTCTCAATCGTTGGTTCAGGTCGAGTGGGACGTCGATCGATAGGGTTATTCGGATGTTGATCGACGACAGGATCCACTGGTCGGTCAACGTGGATGCCATTCTGTCGATCGATTTCGGCCTTAATTTCCGCCGTCTTCTACTTCGAAATCTATAGTCTTTTCCTTATTAATCTCAGTGGTAGACTTCCCGTTTTCGCGAGAAGATTTTGGGTCAGGGTCATCAAGAAGTATATAGGCTGAGAATCGCTCTTGCATGTTTCATCAGCATTGGCAGAATTGCCAATTTCGGTGTTGGTCTTCGTGTTTGTCGCAAGACGTTTCCCACTACGCAACATTACGGCACTGACTTGACGTTTCGAGTTTAAATCAGTTCCCCCGGGAAGACGTCTTGTTTCTCTTTTGATGGCAGTCACAATTTCAGCTACTTGACTTTCTAAGTTTCAGATAAGTTCACCCAAAGAATCTGCCTTTTCCATTAACTTTCCGTAAACCATATTTATTTTTCCGTAAAAAACTGACTTCGCTTTACTGTTGCCAGTAAGTGCTTGTCTGATATTGAACTTTTCCTTTCCAGTGCGTGATTTCACAGCAATGTCATAGGCTTTGGTGAAACTAACAATGTTAAACACAGAATAGGGGGCTGAATAGCTTGCCTCTTCTTCTAATTGATTTTCCATATCGAACAAGGCATCATCTTCGATCTGGGCTATATCAGATAGGTGTTGATTCTGAAGAAAAGAGTGGAGTGAATTGATGGAATTCTTGATCTCTTCCAAATCTGAATTATCTTTTGAATTTATCGAATTTCCTATTTCTTTATCCATCTTTTCATAGGATTTTCCCGTTGCTACATTTTTGATAAGGCGTCTACCATCTTCGGGGCTCCTAGTGACGAAATTTCCTTCACTCGCCGTGTCGAGTGTGGTTTTGTAGCTCAAGTTAACACCTCCATAGAAGATGTTAAGGAATTGTGGTTCTGAATAACCATGATGGGGACATTCAAGTTCATAGCTCTTGAATCTTCCCCAGGCGTTTTTAAACGATTCACGTGGATCTTGGCAGAATGTAAAGATTTGTCTCCTTATGTCCCAATAGCGATCATCATCGAAAAATTTCTTAAGAAAGGCATTTCTAATCTGTTCCCAACAAGTAAGGGATCCTGTTGTTAAACAGTTTAGCCATCTGAGAGCTTCTCCCTCTAAGGAAAATGAGAATAGTTTGCAACGATTGTATTCATCTGGGATTAATTCTTCCAAACCTTCGATGTGATCTTGTGGGTGCTCAGAGAGAGATCCACGAAATGGGTTTCGACGAACCATACAGTAGTAATCTGCATTAAACCTAGATTTCTTGGTATCGTCTCCTGGTATTTTAATAGCGGACCTATTGGAATAGGTTCTACCAGGGTCTAGGTAGTCTTGCATAGGCAATTTTATCTCTTCACCTTTTATCAAGGTGGGATTTATCTTAACAGGGATTTCAGTCCCCTGTTTAGTTTGGCTAGTTTCATTGCTTAATTGACCTATTGGTTCAGTTTGGACTACTTCCTCATTAATAAGCTCGGTAAGAGAAGACTTACCTGCTTCCGGCTGGGCGGTGTCGATCGATATCGGGAGCTCGGTGTCGATCGATGTCGGGAGCTCCGTGTCAGTCGATTCTTCGGTTTCCACGTCGCTCGATATCATTACATCTTCGTCGATCGATGCTCGGCCGAGTTCTATGTTCTCCATTCTTAGTGTTTGCGTAGACAGAGAAAGAAAGAAAACTTAGCAAGTTTTTCGTAACAAGTCTATACTAAATTCTAAATTAAATCTAATGGTAATAAGAAAGAGTCTCCGGCAACGCACCAAATTTGATATCACTTAAATTACCCTAATGAGTGAATTACTCTCTCAGATAAGAGGTTCAGATGTAGTACTTAGGGATCGAATCCACAAGGACTCTAGGATTACTCAACAGATCTAAGGTATTAGAAATAAAGATAGACTAAGAGGTTTATTTGCTTAAAAGCAGTAAATGATGAGTCGAATAAGGTAATTGTTCGGCGGTTTAAGTTGAAGTTGTTTTAAGGATGGGAAACCAGCTAGACTTAGGCAAATTCTCAGGTATGAAAAGCATGTAACTTAGTTTAGACTAAAGGGTTTGACGGTTTATGAACTCAAACAATGGTGAACCAGATGGGTTTCTTTACTAGATCTCGGATCTCAACTGTCGTCTATTGATCTCGAGAAAGAGTCGATCGATGTGACTTTATGCACATCGTTCGATACACCTTTCAAACAATTGATCGACACAACGTTAGTCGCGTCGATCGAGGGTTCTTCTAGCAAGCTTTGTGAGCGGGTTTGAATCTGTTCTCTAACCTTCTAGTCCAACTCTCGTTGTTATCTAGTCAGTTAGATCATGCTGGCTAATTCAGGTATTGAAGGTAACGGTTGGTTATCTCAATTAATCCTAAGGTCTAAAATGAGGGTGATCAATCCTAATTTTACCATTAAGTTCAACAAGCATGAAAGAACTATCAAAACACCTTTTTAACAATCTTATTAGCAGCACATATTTTCAACCTTTATGAGAAACATAAATCTAACAATTGGGTTTACTCAGACATATTCATGAGAGACAAAGTCATGATGGTTTGAATAAAAGTCAAATGAAATATTGAACATAGAAAGTAAGAGTAATAGAAATAAAGGAGTTCATGATCTTCTCTGTTATGCAGTCTGAGATCGATCTCTCTAAATCCTAAGATCTCCTAATAGTAGCCAAAATGCTCCATCTCCAAACTAGGTCTTTAGGCCAGTCTGCCTCTAAAATGATACAAAACCCTAGTACATATAGCCTCACAGGCGGCTAAGGGCTTAGGTTACAATTAATAAACTTTTAGGAAATGAAATCTTCAAATTTCGTGATTAATCCTCGGGTGATCCAACATCGATCGATGTCGCTCAACGGTTATCGATCGATGTCGCTCAACGGTTATCGATCGATTTGAATTGGCTCAGGTCGATCGATATTGCTCTTCAAGCGTCGATCGATGCTGTACGCGTAAAACTACTCCAAAGCGTCCCAAAAGCATCATTTCCTTCTATTAAGTAACTGAACCTGTAATTGCTTTGAAAAGACTCTAAAACATAGTAAATAGATCTTAAAACACTTATATACCATGACTAAAAATGGGTGAAATTCATGGTATATCACTTTGCCAACATGTTAGAGGCAAAGTGTGCTTTCTTGTTTTATTGATTTTACAGCAAAGGTTTTCTAGGATTTTTAGTAGATTGGAGAGAAGATCCAAAGAGATTTGTGATTAGAACTCCATTGATACCTATCTATTTATCAATGAATTTTTTATACCTTATTGATGTTATGAATTGCTTGGCCATGTCTGAATAGTTCTCTTGCTAGATTTTAGGGTGTAAATAAGTTATGAGGAACTAGCCCCAACTATAGATTGCTAAGTTGTGATATTCATCATTAGGATTGTCATTAATGCATGTCTCAAGATTAGCTACCTAGAGCTTTCCCTAGGAATTGTAGACATAAGCGATTGCTTGCATCTCACCTTGAATCCATCCTAACTGAGCTGAGACTTGCTAGAATAAGCGAGAGCTGATCTAGTAAGCTTTGTGAGCATGTTCAATCCGTACATTAATGTTTGACCAAGAGCGTCGATCGATATTCCTATCAAATAATCGGTCGACGTTTCAACAAGTGTATCAATCGATATTCCTATAGAATAATCGATCGACACTGGTCAATAGACAAACGTAGAAAGCGAAAGCCTAAGGGTTTGTTATTAAGTGTTGAGCTCTATAATATCAAGCATACAACTAATTAGGCATCCGTAGGATTATAATCCTGATTACCTGAATAAAAACCCTAAGTCTAGCTATTTTCATTTAAGTACCAAAACCCCAATCAATCAATCGAGTAATTACTTGCTCACAAACTTGCAACTTTACATTTAAAACATTAAACAGCCTAGCTTAACAATTTTGATTAGATTTATTAGGTTCCCTAGCTCCTTGTGGATTTGATCCCTAAGTACTACAACTAAACTTCTTATTTGAGAGACTAATTCACTCCATAGGATAATTTGAGTGACATCAATCAACGATACCCCGTCGAAAGCAGGTAAGTTTTCTCTTACCAATCATTCCATTCTCTAGGTGACTGATTCAGTTCGTAGAGAGATTTCCTGAGAAAACATACCATATTTTATTTTCCTTTCTTCATGTATCCCTCTGGCTGCTCCATGTAGACTCGTTCCCTTAGCACCCCATGTAGAAATACTGTTTTGACATATAGCTGCTACAGTTCTAGATCGAAGTGAGCCACCGCAGATAGTAGAAACTGTATTGATACATGTTTGACTACCGGAGCAAGGACCTCGTTGTACTTTACACCCTCAACTTGAGCATATCCTTTTGCCACTGATAGACCATGGATTTGACCCACTTTTACCCATGGTTTATAATTGTTTTAACTACTATTTATTAAATTCTAGAGTCTATTTAGTATTTTGGAAGAAAGTGATGATTTTGGAGCATTTTGGAGATATTTGGAGAAAGCATCCGAGCTGACCATCGAGCACGACCATCGGTCGATATTGGGGAAGAATAATCGATCGATGTTCACATCTTGACATCGATCGACAGCGAAGCGAGCAGAAAGCCCGTTTTGACCCAGCTGACTTAGAGCCCAAGTCTTCACCAATTTACAAGATTACCCCTGACGAGTTTTAATCTAATTATATAAGCTTTGCCAACATGTTAGAGAAAAAGTGTTCTTTCTTGTTTTACTATTTTCAAAGCTAAAGATTTTCAAGGATTTTTAGTAGATTGGAGAGAAGATCCAAAGAGATTTGTGATTGGAATTCCATTGATATCTATCTATTTATCTATGCAGTTTTTATACCTTATTGTTGTTATGAATTGCTTAGCCATGTCTTAGTAGTTCTCTTTGTTAGATTTAGAGTTTAAATAGGTTATGAGGGATTAGCCCCAACTATAGATTGCTAAGTTGTGATATTCATCTTTAGGATTGTCATTAATGCTTACTTCTAGATTAGCTACCTAGGAGTTGTAGACAAAAGCGATAGCTTGCATCTCTCATATCACTTATATTACCCTAAAGAGTGAATTTACTCTCTAAAATAAGAGGTTCAATTTCAGTACTTAGGGATCAAATCCACAAAGAGCTAGGGAACCTAATAAATCTAATCGGATTTGTTAAGTTGGATGGTTTAATGATTAAAATGTAAATTTGCAGTTTTATCGAGCAAGTAATTGCTCGATTGATTGGTTGAGGTTTTGTTGCTTAAAAGGAAATAGCTAGACTTAGGGTTTTTATTCAGGAAACTTGGAATTATAATCCTACAGATGCCTAATGAGTTGCATGCATTATAATGTAGAGCTCAACTACTAAGCAACAAGTTGATCAGCTCTCGCGTTTCTGGACTTGTCTATTAACTAGATCTAATGACCCAAACAAATGTGTTCGATCAATAGCAAGTGTCGATCGATTATCCTATAGGGATATCGATCGATACACCTTTCACTCCGTCGATCGATTATCCAGTACGGATATCAATCGACGCGCTTCTAGTTAAGCTTTATGCGTGGGTTGAATGATGTTCATTAAGCTCACTAGATCAGCTCTCGCCTTACTCTTAGCAAGAATCTTAGCTCAATTAGAATTATTTCAGGATGAGAATGAAGCTATCGCTTTTATCTACCAATCCAAGGGCAAGTTCTAGGTAGCTAATCTAGAATCAGGCATTAATGACAATCCTAATGATTTTTATCACAACTCAGCAATCTATTGTTGGGGTTAATCCCTCATAACCTATTTAAACGTTAAAATCTAACAATGGAACTACTCAGACATGGCCAAGCAATTCAAAACATCAATTAGGTAAGAAAACTTCATTAGAATAGTAAATAGACATCAATGGAGTTCCAATCACAAATATAACTTTGGATCTTCTCTCCAATCTATCAAAATCCTAAAAACCTTTTGCTGATAATAGTAAAACTAGAAACACAAGAAATCACACTTTTGTCTCTAACATGGTGGCAAAACTTATATAATTAGGTTAAACCTCGTCATGGGTAATCTTGTAAATTGGTGAAGACTTGGGCTTCAAGTCGGCTATGACCAAACGGGCTTTCTGCGTGCTTCGCTGTCGATCGATGTTCACATCAGAACATCGATCGATATTTGTTCCTCAATATCGACCGATGGTCGAGCTCAATGGTCATCTTGGGTGCTTGCTCCAAATATCTCCAAAATGCTCCAAATCATCACTTATCTCCAAATCATTCCCTGATCTTATAAATATAATAAATAGATTCTATAATATAATAATTAGTAGTAAAAACACCTATAAACCATGGGTGAAAGTGTGTCAAATCCATGGTCTATCAATCTCACCCTGAATCCATCCTAATTGAGCGGTAGATTGCTAGAGTGAGGCGAGAGCTGATCTAGGAAGCTTAGTGAGCACATTCAACCTGCACGCTAAAGCTTGACCAAGAGTGTCGATCGATATTCCAATCGAATCATCTGTCGACGTTTCAACAAGTGTATCAATCGATATTCCTATAGAATCATCGATTGACACTGGTCAATAGACAGACCTAGAAAGCGAGAGCCAAATGGTTTTTATATAAGTGTTGAGCTCTATAATATCATGCATACAACTTATTAGGCATCTGTAGGATTATAATCCTGATTACCTGAATAAAAACCCTAAGTCTAGCTACTTTCATCTAAGTACCAAAACCCCCAATCAATCAATCGAGCAACTGCCTTGCTCACAAACATGTCTTTTACATTTAATCATAATCAACCTAGATTAATTAATTTAATTAGATTTATTAGGTTCCCTAGCTCCCTGAGAATTTGATCCCTAAGTACTACAATTGAACTTCTTATTTGAGAGAGTAATTCACTCCTTAGGTTAATTTGAGTGAGATTAGCCACCAACCTTCCCTTGTATCTTGGTGGCTGATTCTCTCTTGGGATTCTGGTTTCAGCTTGAAGATCCACTTATTTCCGATCACCTTATGATCCTTTGGTCTTTCTGCATAATCCCAAGTATGATTATTTTTTAGTAACTCCATTTCCTCATCTGCTGCTCCATTCCAGAGCTTCCAATCTTTTCTTTTCAAAGCTTCCTGATAGGTCTTAGGCTCCTCCATCTCTATGTCTTCTGAGCTCGCCAATGCGTACGCCAGAAAGTCGGCGTTTTCGAACTTAGATGGTGGTCTTATAACCTTACTATGTCCCGAGCAAGCACATAGGTTCCTAATTCATCTTGTTCATCACAAGAATTTCCTGATTCTGACTCAGTATCATCTTTCGAATCTGCAATATTCTTTCATGTAGTGTTCTGATCTTGAACTTGAGCTTCCACTGAAGCTCCACCTGAGTTTGAACTCTCCCCTTCACATATGTCTTCCAGCACACTTCGGAAAGTGACTCTTTTGTTTGTAACCTTTGACTCGGATCTTTCTTCAACACTCACTTGTTCCTTCTCAAGATCCTTGAATAGTTTCTCTTCATTGAACACTACGTCTTTGCTGACAGAGACCTTCTGCTCCTCAAACAACCATATTATATATCCTCGTGTCCCTTCAGCATAGCCCAAGAAGATTCCTCTAGCTGCTCTAGGACTCGTCTTTTCTATGACTTGATGAACATACACAATACAACGAAAACATCTCATATGTCCATACCCTAGTTTGTGCCCTGACCATCTTTCCTCAGGTATCTCAAACTTGATTGAAGCACTTGGTGACCTGTTGATCACATATACTGCTATTGACGCTGCTTCAGCCCAATTGCTTCCATCAAGACCCGTCCCAGTTAACATCGATGTGACTTTTTCTATGGTGGTCATATTCATCCGTTCTGAGATCCCATTTTGCTGAGGCGTGTAGAGCCATGTCTTGTGTCTTCTTATATCGGCTTCCTTGCACAGCTGATCAAACTTTTGGTTGCAAAACTCCAAACCGTTATCAGCCCTTAAGCTTTTAATCTTCATGCATATTTGATTTTCCACCAGTGCTTTCCATTCTGCAAAACAATTAAACACTTCATGTTTAGCTTTCAGAAAATAATTCCAAACTTTCTTAGAGTAATCATTTGTGAAGGTTAGGAAGTATTGAGCCCATGATAAGTTGGAAATAGTGTTTGGTGATCCCCAAAGATCAGAATGGATGTAGTCTAGAACCGCCTTCGTAGTGTGTTTTGCCTTTGGGAACTCAAGCGTCCCTACATCCTCCTTCTTCAGATATCATCTCCTAACCAACGTTTCCATTGATCGAAGACTCATATGTGCAAGCCTTGTGTGCCATCTTTTCGTGAGATCAACACTCCCTGCTGCTGTGATTGCTTCTTGTCTTCTTATAATGCCCTGGAGATAGTATAATCAGTTGTTATACATTCCAGACAGCACTTCCATGCCTCCTTTGTAGAACCTGACCATATAGTCCCTTCCATTGTAGCTGCAACCAGACTGTTCTAGTTGTCCATAGGATATCAAATTTCTCTCCATCTCTGGGATATAACGAACTTCACTCAATGTGACCGATGATCCATCCTTGTTGTCTATGGTTATTTTTCCCATTCCTCGAACTATGCAGAATGAGTTCTTTCCTATCATCACTTTATTCCCTTCAAATTCCACAAACTCTGATAGAAGATCCCTTAGTTGCGTGATATGAAAAGTGCAACCTGATTCCAACACCCACTTTTCATGTGATACTATCAGACTGACTGTCAAGGCTATTGGCCCTGGAAGATCCTTTGCCACGTTTGCTGAGTTTCCTAAATTTAAGGAGTGAGATGTTTTTTTGCGTTCTGGACAGTCTAGTTTCCAGTGTCCATCGCTTCCACATATCCAACAAGTCTTATCTTGTTTTACATTATACTTGCCTACTGATTTAGGCCTAAATCTGCTCTTTAATTTGTTGTTCCATTGCTTGTTGTTTCCTGAATCATTTATGGTCGATGTTCATCCCCTTGACTCACTGTAAAGATCCTTTGAGTGTATGCCTCTTGTTGTCAACCTCTTCTGCTTTATCTCCGCCTCCTTGGAGTATGCCGCAGTGATGACTTCGTTGACAGTCAGCGTGGCTTTCCTGGTCCATACTGTATGGTATGTACCAATGGCTCATAGGCTGTAGGCAGCCAGAGATTAGTTGAATGGCTTGATCTTCATCTGAGAAGTAGATCTTGATACTTGCCAAATCAGCTAGGAGCTTTAGGAAAGAGGAGTAAAAGTTCTCTTCCATTGGTTTATTTTCTTCCATCCTGAAGCAAGAAAATTTCTTCTTGAGATACATGAAGTTTGGCAAAGACTTTGATTGGTAGTCTCTCTCAAATGCTTTCACCATTCTAAGAGTTGTAGTCTCATTCATTATCTTCCTCAAGATTACATCACTAAGACAAGTGATGAATAGACTCCTAACTCTTAGATCTCTTTCTGCCTTCTTTAGGTTTTCTTTACTTCGACACCTTCTTCTAGCTTTGTTATATCAGATTCAAAACTGGTTTCTTTCTGGAGTACTGATACCAGGCCTTGAATCTCTAACTGTGTCATCATCTTGAATTTCCAAAGTCCAAAGTCACCTTTCCTATCGAACTTCTCGATCTCGAACCTCCATGGCGTCGGATCCATCCTCTTTGATGTGTGATTCCTCGCTTCTTGTCACCTGCAGATAACCAAGAAAACAATCCCACAGCAACTAGATGCACAACCAAAGATTCAAGATCAGATCAATTTAGTATAAGAGTAGAATTTACAATCCCGATCAACCTCTTCCCGTTGATCGGTGCTCCTCGATCTTTACTCCTCGTAGAACCAGATCGTTCTACTGAATCCGGACCTTGATCCGGTCTTCTGGATCCTTCGAATGCCCTAGCCGAGCTCTGATACCACTTGTAGAAGAATCCGATCTCAATACACACTTGTATTGTATCTCAATGATTTCTCTTGACTATCGAACTCTTTGATTCTATCGATCTCTCATGTCTCTCATTGTTTGAAGATTGCGACTCCACACACACACTGAAAAAACCCAGAACGCAACACGAAAGAATACAATTGACAAGAAACCACACGAAGTTTTAGAGTTCCCTATACTTTGGGTACATCTCCTTCAGGATCGGTACCTGGAATTCACTATCTCTGCTTCGGTGGTGGAATCATCTGCTTCGGTACCTGGATAACATGAGAAGAAGACAAGGCCGTTAGGTTGTTATGAGGTGTTATCCTCTGCTTCTCATCATTCTCCTTTTATATGCACGTGTAACTTCAGCTCTTGGGCTTCACTCTTTCACCAGAGGCCCAGCAGAATCTTTATCGCTCTTCTTTACTACAAACGTCCAGGCCTAGTTGTGAACGACAAGCCCAGTCCAGATCAACTCAGTCACTTGTCAATCTCACATAGAATATTTTTGGAATATAACTATTTTATATTTTTTAAAATTTTTAATTATGTATGCCATTTTTGAACTACATTAATTATGTATTGTCATATATATATATATATATGAATTGTGGTTCATCTATTTAGTTTGCATTATTTTCTCTTTTAAAATAAATTTATTTAATAAATAAATGTATTTTAAGTGGTAATATTTTGTATTATTTGTTGTTTTCATAATAAGTAATATTTTATTTTTAATATTTCAAATTCAAACAAAAATATTAATAAAATATAGTAAAATTATAAAACAAAGTATATATGACTTATATTTAAACATAGAATTAAATTTTTAAGTTTACGTTTAGACATAAAATTATATTTGTTTTTGCTGTTTTTTAAACAGGATTATGTGTGTTTTGGTAATGATATTATATTTTATTATTTCCACAATAAATATTTTACTATCGATAATATTTTCATTTCATTATTTTATAAGCAAAAACCAAAAACAAAAAAAAATATATAAAATCATAATTCATGGTTTTAAAAAAACTAAAATATATTGCAAAACTAAAAACAAAGAATCAAAATCTTAAATCCAAAAACCAAAAACTAAAAACCAAAATCTAAAATTTAAAATCTAGAAACCAAACAAACAAGCATCCCCGTAAATGGATCTTGATTAGATTGGTAGTCTGGATCTAATTGATTGTGGTTCGGTTAATAATTAGTTAGAAAGGTAGTGTCAAATTGTTTTTGTTATACTTTCTATTTAAAAAATAATAATTTGAATAAATAAAAGAGGAAAGGCTCCAAACAAGAATTTTTCAGCCATTTTATATCTTTTTTGGTATAAAATTCCCAACATAAACTACAAACGATTTTATTTTTGCAAAGAGGGCATATTACAACTCGAACATAGAGACATTACATTACGAAACTTTATTCACCTAATTTCTTTTATTTGACTTAAGTAACTTTTACAAACTCACCATGGTTTTACTTATAGTCATACACACATGTGTATACATAGATTAAATCATCCATGGTGGTTAAAGTATTGATAGATTTAGTTGCCAGTCTGAGTCTGCACAGCTTCTGCACCGTGTCCGCCGTGGCCTCCTCTTCCTCCGTGTCCCCCGCGGCCTCCTCTTCCTCCCTTGTATCCTCCACCGCCGTTGTATCCTCCTCCCCCGTTGTATCCTCCACCTCCGTTGTATCCTCCACCACCGTTGTGTCCTCCTCCTCTGTTATATCCTCCTCGTCCGTTGTAACCTTCATTTCCGCCATGGCCACCACCATATCGATCAGGTTGCACAGTGTCCTCACTCTCTGTTTTCACCGTACATATCCAAAACAAAGCACCTCAATATTATTTCAAAGATATCTTTTAGCACGTGCATATGTGCATTGCACTCCCCGATTATTGAAAAAAAATTCGCTTAAAACTATTCAAATATATATAATTTCTGATCTCTGGTCAAAAAAGATAAATCGCATCATTATATACCTTCAATATAAAATTTGCACCGAACATCTAAATGGTTTGAGATGGCCTGATACGTATAAAAGGTTTCAATATCATACATATCGTCTTCTTTTTTTTTTTTTTAATAAAACTGGGCTATTCCAACCTAAAGGCTCGACTAATCTCCGGAGAGCCTACCAGCGAAAGACAAACCTGGTTCCTCTACGGGGGAGTTAGATATTCACACCGCCTAGCTACTACACATATCGTTTTTCTTACTAGACAAGTAGACAACAACATCATACTTAAATGTGTTTTGACTTAGGAAGTCCAAATAATTAACTAGCATTCAAACAAACTTTCTGGACTTAAAACGGACGAAATGGTATGATGAAATTATGAAATAGTACTTTAGCACCACAGCCTCTGGAACTACTTTTATTTTATATAGAATAATTTTACGTACCCGACTTCTGTGCAGATGCTGCGGCCATTTCTGACACAACGAGAAGAAATGCAAAGACACCCAGCAGAATCAAAGTCTTTGAAGCCATTTTCTTTAACTGAATTTAAGTTATAACACTCTCTTTGTCGAAAAACAGGTGATGAATAAAATGTCAGTCTGCATGATCTCTATTTAAAGAGAAAGAGGAGGAGCGGATGAGAAAAGCCAAATAACAAAAATTCAATAAAAAAAATTTAATTTTTTAATTAAAAGAAAAAGAGGGAGAATTTATCACAACATTGGATTTGGAATTTTATAGAATTTGAATACCTACTAAGTTCCAGAAAATCTAAAATTAAGGTAAATGTTGAAAAATTATTGCAATTTCTTTAAAAAGATTTAAATCAATGTTATAATATTAAAAAAAATATTTTAACCTTTGAATTTTATTTTTACTGAAAATTTATATTCTTTAAAATTGTATTTTGATTACCTATTAATTTAAATAATATATATAAATATACAAAATAATATTTTCATATAAACTTTATTTATCTGATTTCATTTTTTATTTTTTATTTTTATGTAAAACTGAAAAATAAAGAAGAATTTATTTTGTAAGAAATTTCAAAAAACATCATCATAGGAAGTGATATTTTTATTCATTAAATTTTAACCATATAAGTTATTTTTATAATTCCACCAATTTTTATTTGATAGATTTTAGTGACTAAATCTTTATTTCTAATAAGTTAGAATTTTGATGACCTAATACAAATTATGAACTCAATAACTTTGGATTTTAAATTATTTTTGTAAATGTTAAATACAATAATTGATGATTTTGGGGAAATATGAAATCCTATAAACTTACTAATCGGTTAATTCAATAATTACCCTATAATATTTCCGAGAGGGACTTATTGGATGAGGGGTTTGGAAGGTAATTAAGTAGAAAGCGAAAAGACGTTATTTTGTTAAATATTTAAGATAGGTTTACTTAATTCATTTAACCGTTATGGGAAATGTGTTCTCGCTATATTCTATTTGGGTTATTTCCCACTTTTCAGTTTTAGATCTTGTTAAACTTGAACATACCATTCGCAAGGAGAAGCAACCAGCATCGATCAACAACTCTTCTTCATCGATTGACACCACTTGTGAGCAAGCAACGATCTCCACTACTCAAACACCGATTGGCACCAACCCGCAAGCAAGTGACATGGCCATGACTCTTGTACTGATACAGAATGCGAATGGAGACCTTCATTTCTCTGAGTGTCATTTGCTAATGCAGCAGGTCAGAGATTTGATGATCACGGGGTGTAATCCCTGATTCAAAAGAAGCTTCTTTAGAAGATCATGATGCTGAGATGCACTAATCGCTCCGGCTGCAGTTGCTGAGAATGTCCAGGCCGTTCAATCCAGAATGTTGGCTGATCACAACCGTCCACATCACTACTAGCCAACAAGTCTGCAATTCCGTCTCCTACTTTCCAAAGGCACGATTTCGAGCTGAAGTCTGCTTACTTTTCACCCATGGGACAACATCCTTATCATGGACTCCCACATGAGAGCATTTTATGAATCATCTGGTGCGGTTCGAGGATTTAGTATCTGCTATCAAAGCCAATGGAGTCCCTGATGACTACCTTCTTTGCAATTTCTTCAAGTACTTACTTGCTGGGTATGCTTCCTATTGGCTTAAGCAGTTACCAACAAGATCTCTTACATCCTAGACAGCCATAACAAACGCCTTCCTGCATAATATTTTTGATAATGCACCGCCCGAATACTGGAGGAACAGGATTGATACTTTCACTCAAGAGCCTATAGAGTCTTTCAAGAGCTTTTGGATATGATTCAAGTCATATCAGAGAGACTGTCCACACCATGGGTTTAGAAAGGTACAACTGCTAGGTACCTTCTTCAGAGGCACCAATTTGATTTATCAGATGGCTCTAGACACAACTAGTGAGGAAAACTTCGACACTGGAAATTTTGAAGAAGCTGTGAGACTTATTGAGAACTTGGCGTCTAGCAATAGCACGAAGAATACTGCTATTGAGAGGAAGAAATTGGCTGACACTTGGATAAGGAGCAGATGGCTGAAGTTAAATCAAAGCTGGACAGTTTTCGCAAACTTCTCAGGAAACATGTTAGCAGAGGATGTAAAGGCTGTGGATACCGAAAGTGACAGGGGCGAGGAGGAGGATGTGAATTAAGTCAGTGGTACTGGTTTTCGGAATCAAAGGTTTGGAAATTAGTAGAGCAACAAAAATTTAGATGGCGCTGGCCAAAGAAGTAACTACATCAACAACTAAAGCTCGCAGTACCAGAAACTCTTCAGCAAATGCAACAACGGTGGCTTCACAAGAAACTATGGAGCATCCTCTTATCAGTATCCTGAAGCAGCAACTCAAGATAATAAACTAGAAACAATGATTGATCAGGTTCTTGAGGGGCAGCATAAATTGGTTGTAGATTTCAATGAGAAGATGGATGATGTGTACAACAATCTGAATGACAAGTTTGAAGCCCTCAGCACTCATGTGAAGAAGCTGGAAACACAAGTGATTAAGACTTGTGATGTTTTAAGAAGACAAGAAGCATTGGTTAAAGGAAAAGGTGAGGCTGGACTGAAGCACTACGTGAATGCCATCATAGATGATGATTTCTGGCAAGTGGTGAAGCATGCAAAACTTCAAGGAGTGGAATTTCAAGTTAAAAGTTCCATGTTGTTTGGTAGTACGCACTGGTCTCGTTCAACACCATCAGATGAGCACCGATCGATATCCCTGTAGAGTCTGTGGATTCTCGAAAGACAGCTAGTGTCAATCGACAATACGCAGACATTGAATGAAACCTATTTGAACCTATGACTTATCGAGTATAACTACCAATAATATATCGACACCGTCTTTATGTCGATCGACACCGTCTTTATGTCGATCGACACCCATCTCAAATAGAAGCGAGGCTGACATTTGACATCAATCAGCAATCAAATTTTCGTCAACATCCTCCAGAGTATGATGCACCAGAACCTATTATTTACCAACATGCTGCTGAGGGATATGCTACTAATAAGGGGGTGGCTGATTTCACCAAGAGGGTACTGAGGATTCCTAAAGATGAGCCATTAAATGAGACTTACTACAAGCTCTATTAGTAGCATATCCCTCAGCAGCATGTTGAGGGATATGCTTTATATTTTTTTTTCAGAGAGAGCAGAAAGACTGAATTGGACATCAAGCATATATCAAAAATCTTTCTAAGACTTAGATTGACAAGGATTGTTCTCTTTAGTGTGTCACATCCATCAAATTCAATCTAGGAGTATCAAGAGACTCTCTGCACCTCTTATGTTACCATTCGATCCTCATAGCTTGTATGCTTGAGTCTCTTATTAGCATAGCAAGGATTATCCCATGTTCCTTACATCTAATGAGATCGATCTTGGCTAGGATCACATCATACTCGTTCCTTTTGCTTTCTATGTTCAGCCTAAGATCATTGATCATCACACTAGATAGAGTGATCTATCGTGATCAATCTCTGACACTAGCCAGTTATCATGTATTTAGAGAATAGCTAAGCTTCTTTGGAGCCTTTCCATAGCTCTGAAGATATGACCATCGACCAACTGAGTGCTAGTAGCCTCTAGGTCACCCTACATCCATTCCTTCAAGTGATCCAAGGCAGATCATCTTATCCAGGGCCGTACCAGTATGTCAACAAGAAGTAATACGATCAATAAGAACAAATATAGTGTTTTATTGATCTTTAATAGAAGTACAACGCTTGATGTATGAACGCTAATTCTATATGTCTTCTTATTGTAAAAGTTGTGAATATCGAATAACCTCCACTCTTAGGGTTTTAAGCTTGTTTATGTAGGTGATCATTGGTGAGATTTTATGTTAGATTCAACAATCTCTTGAGAAATGGGAAGATTTTCATTTACCTAGAAGCTTCTTTTTAATCCACAGACAAGAAAAGTACTTGACATGGAAGGCAGAAGCTGGAAATATTTTCGTCAAAGATCAGCGTCGTATTCTAACATGGAAAAATAGCTAATGGGATAATTTATGCCTAATAGTTTTTGTATATATATATCAATGTTCTAAAATACGGTCTAGATGTTCGTCTAGAAAGCATATATACCCCTAGCATCGCTATCAAGTCTTTCCAGTCCATCCCAAATTGCTGATATGTTGAATGATGCAACACGCTTTCCACTGTTCACCGTAGCTCTTCAAAATCCATATGCAATGCGAATCTTCGATTTTTTATTTCTTATCCGTATAAACTATGTCTGTCCCGTGTTAAAAATACATATTTTTTAGAAATCAAATTCTTTAAGAAATAATATGCTATATTTTTACAGATATATTAATCAATATTACTTATTATGTTGAATAACTATTGTTTACCCAAGCAGTTTTTTCTTTTTCTTGCAGTTTACCTAATCCAGTCAAACATTAAAGTAAATAAGGAGATTATGAAAGTATGAATACATTGGTCCCCATATGGTGGGTTGGATTCATTTGTGAATATATTTCAAAATCTATTAATGGCAACCCCACCAGTTTTTTAGATTGTTTATTACCAATGTCTTAAACACAGCGCAGTCACACACGTATAGATATAGGATTTCAATTTTTGGTTATAATTGTTTTATTATTAGAAACTGTTATCATCATTGGATCCTCTTGGAAAAGTCCTTGCCGACAGATTTTAAACAGCCGTATACAGACAAATCAATATTCAGTGAAAGTAAAGCATAGAGTAGCACAGCAACACGTAGTAACTACCAACGAAGGTGCAAAATTTGCTTCGCTATTTTTTTATCCTAATACGAATATTCTAATGGATTTCATTTGATTAGATAAACGCTTGGCTATAGTTAGTTTATGTCGAGTCGATGAAAATATCCATCCAAGTCACCTTAACGTAAGAAATCAGAAATGCGTGGATGAGGTGAGCATTAACAACGGTTATTGAGTGTAGACATGTATATTTTTTGCAACATGTACATCCTAAGTATCAAATCATGTAGTAGCGATCGAAGGCGGATAAAGGATGGTTGGGTATTAGAATACTTGGGTATTAGAATACCTATTTGAAGCATATGTTAAAGAAATGGAAAATAATTCGGGAATGGGATAGGGCAATAACATACTTAAAAGATGAAAATTATAAACACGACATACTGCCATTAACCATGATAGTACTTATTTTTTTATTAATCTAGGATATCCAGACTTATGTAAAAGTTTAGAGTAATTTTCAAAATAGATATACCCCATAGATAGTTTCTCTCTACATATTCAAATGGACCGTCCATATTCATGTAAATGTCCATGATAACGTGATATAGTTTTGCGCAGTTGGTGGATCGAATCTGAAACGTGTTGGCGTGTCGAATCTGTCTCTTTAACTCGACCATAAGATCCCGACAATGATAATAATTATATAGTTGATAATATTTTAGATTTGGCCGAACTTTAATGACGTTTTGGAGGAAAAACGATTCAGGTTCAGAATATATTTTAGGAAAGCTTAACATAATTGTCTATTTAATTGTTTTTGTCGTTATAACATCAAAAAGTTATTCTATTATTTAAATCGACGTGGACACAGACAATCCAAACAGGAATAAAATAACCAACATAAACTAGACTTCTATGAAAATTTTGTACACTCTTGAAATGTTAAAAGATTGGTGACAACTAATTATGTAGGAGTGTCGTTAAAGGGTGAGGTCTTGGGTTCGAGTAAGTCCAAGCGCACCAATAACCTACCGGTGGATGTGGAGGCATTTCCTCCAACGGTGAGGGGTTAGGGTCGGTGCGCTGCAGGGCTGTGAGCCGGGTTCCAAGTGAGCGAGACGGGTTGTCACATAAAAAGTTGACTTTTTTTTGTGACAACCCGTCCCACTCATTAGGACCCCAGGCTCACACCCTTGCAGGGCACCGACCCCAACCCCTCCATTATGAGTCTTCTCTGACTCCATAATTAGGTTGTTGGTGCGCTTGGCATTTCTCGAACCCAAGACCTCACCCTTTAACAACACTCCCACATGACGAATTGTCACCAATTGATCAGATCAATAACCTGATGGGGGAAGTGGAGGCGTTTCCTCCCACGGTGAGGGGTTAAGGTCGGTGCCGTGCAGGGCTGTGAGCTTGGGGTTCTAGTGAGTGGGACGGGTTATCACATTAAAATGACGACTTTTTATGTGACAACCCATCCCGCTCACGCAGAATCCAGCTTACTCGGGGAGTTATATGCTTATAACGCCCCGACCGCCCACGGCTAATGGGACACCCACGCTTGCTCTCTCGGCAAATGGGACCCATCCCGTTCCAACATTCGGTTCATAATTTTTTTCAAAGTCTCAAAATCATTGTTTATTAACTCTGGAATCACCACCTCACCTTTCCCCGTGCTTTGGTCTCACTCACACGGTATCGCGAATCACTTCCTGATAGGTGACCCATCCTTTCACTACTCTAGCCCAAGTACGCTTAACCCTGGAGTTCTAAATGGATATGTGACAGAAAAGGTAAGTCAACTTTGGTGACATAGGTAGCCAATCAATTCTCTTAAGCCTTTCCATATATAACAACTGGAAATGTCACAATTCATCCCCTCTCAAAGAATGCAACGTCCTCGTTGCGCCCCACGACAGGTCTCAAGACGCCTCTCAGGTCAGAACCGAGAAGGCTAACCAGCTCTGATACCACTTGTAATGCCCGACCGCCCACGGCTAATGGGCCACGCACATTCGCTCTCTCGGCCCGTGGGCCCCATCTCATTCCAACAATCGGTTTGTATTTTTTTTCAAACGCTCGAAATCATTGTTTACTGACCATGCAATCACCACCTGACCTTTCCCCGTGCTTTGGCCTCATTCACACGATATCACGAATAACTTTCCGAGAGGTCACTTTTCCTTTCACTACTCCAGCCCAAGCATGCTTAACTATGGAGTTCTAAACGAATGTGTGACGGAAAAGGTAAGTCAACTTTAGTGACATAGGTAGCCAAATCAATTCTCTTAAGCCTTTCTATATATCACAACTCGGGATGTTACATATAGTTTGCTTGGAACTGGGCCCTAGTTTTGGATCTACAAGATGACGATCATTTGTCTAAGTGAGGCCTTGGAGTCAAGGGAGGTGGTGGAGTCGGCTTTTCTATGGTGGCGATAGTTGGTTCGATAATTTCCAATCTTCTTGCTTGACTTAATCTAGCCGGAGGTGGTGGCGTGTAGGATATATATATGTCTCTCAATTGGTGACAACTCGTCCTCTAGGAGTGTCGTTAAATGGTGAGGTCTTGGGTTCGAGTAACGCCAAGCGCACCAATAACCTACCGGTGGATATGGAGGTGTTTCCTCTCACGGTGAGAAGTTAGGGTAGGTGCCCTGCAGGGCTGTGAGTCGGGTTCCGAGTGAGCGGGACGGGTTGTCACGAAAAAAGTCAACTTTTTATGTGACAACCCGTCCCACTCACTAGGACCCGAGGCTCACAGCCCAGCAGGGCACCGACCCCAACCCCTCCATTATGAGTGCTCTATGACTCCATAATTAGGTTGTTGGTGCGCTTGGTATTACTCGAAGCCAAGACCTCTCACTTTAACAACACGCCCACAGGACGAGTTGTCACCAATTGATCTGCAGGTCAATTGGTGACAGTTTGTCCTGTGGGAGAGTTGTTAATGGGTGAGGTCTTGGGTTCAAGTAACGCCAAGCGCAGCAATAACCTACCGGTGGATGTGGAGGCATTTTGTCCCACGGTGAGGGGTTAGGGTCGGTGCCCTGCAGGGCTGTGAGCTGGGTTCTGAGTGAGCGGGACGGGTTGTCACAAAAATGGTCCCTTAACAACACTCTTCTAGGATGAGTGTTGTTAAAGAGTGAAGTCTTGTGTTCAAGTAACGCCAAGCGCACCAATAACCTACCGGTGGATGTGGAGGTGTTTCCTCCCACAGTGAGGGGTTAGGGTCGGTGCCCTGCAAGGCTGTGAGCTGGGTTCCGAGTTATCGGGATGGGTTGTCACACTTTTCAATCCTTCGGTGTTATCTTCTCGTGAGTTCATTAACGGATCTGCGCAGTCCATTCATTTGTCTTCTTTGTGTGTTCTTCGTGTCTAGAGTTTTTTCTGTCATCGGTTGTTTTTTTGGGCGATTGTAATGAAACTCTCTTTAGTTTTTAGAGAGCCAAAATGTGCTAGGTGCAAGGGTATTCAAAGTGTTTCTTCCTCTCTCTCTGTGATGGCCGGCAGTGGATAAGACCATCCCAGTACTTGGTGGATTGTTTGATCAATCTGAACAGGTTGATTCCTCCTCATTACATGCAGGTACCGATTCCAAAAGGCAAATTATTTCCATTTCAACCCATCTTTCTTGTGAGGAAAGTTTGCTCTGGTAAAGGAGTTCCTCAGGCTAGAATATTTTTCACCTTATTCCTTTCAAGCGCTTCATAGTCTACAGTAAATCGATATTGGATGGTGAGGAAGGTCCACTCGGATTAACTAAACAAGTAGGGAAGATTAGTAGGATCCGGAATTGCTTACAATTTGTTTGTGTAGTCAGAGTTTCATATCTGCTTGTGATAGTTGTATGGTTTTTATTCATTTCCATGCATGATTTTGTTGTAAAAATTTGTATTGTATGTCCTTTTAGGATGAAATAAATAAAATTATATATTTAAAAGTGTTGTCAATAACATTGAATGTTGGATACGTGGAGTCTCGGGTCTGTTGTTTCACTGAAGTCTTATACTGATGTTATGGAACTAAATGATTTTTCAATTTTCTTTCTTTTCTTTTTCTTTGTGAAACGGGAAATTGTCAAAAGACATCATCAGCGCGCGCTCGGGTGCGCGTACATTTTCTGTATATAGTTTTTTTTTTTTTTAACGCTGGATAATTATGCTATTACAACTGTGAGAAATATTACAGACGATTCTACAGCCGACAATTCTACCTGCCGTATGAGGATTCACGCCTGACTGCATCATCTGAGCCGCTATCGGATCCACGCTTGACGGTACTCCTTGCGCCATGTTGTAGATCTCTTGTAAGCATTTTCTCCTTTAATTTGCATAATTCCGCTTTCTCCGGGAATTGGAACCCAGACCTCCTGGTGTAGAAGAATTAATGAATTTTTGGTCAAACCACTGGACCAAAGGAGCTTTCAAATCTATGTTTATAGTTTAAAAAAAGATTATTTATATAGTTTATAACTATCATACATTATTTCTGTTTGTGTTTCTCTTCATTAATATAATACTGATTCCTTTATTTTTCTCTACGAGTTACTCACTTTCACCTGTTCTTTTTTCCTTAACTTATATAATACTAACTTTATATGTTTCATGTGAATTTAGTGTACATAGTAATTATGGATGCTGCAATATATGTTAATTGGATGTTATTTTGTATTGTAATTCTTTGTTGTGTGTTTTCCAGAAATATGTTGTGTCGGGAACTTAATTTAATAATCATACGAAAGTGTCAAATACTATTATGTTATTTTATACTCCCAAAACTTGTAAACATTATTGTGAGTGCATAATAAGCTTTTTCGACTCGCAGCCGCCACTCCTCTTCGTCTTAGCTCGTTCCAGCTCTCGGCGGTCAGTGCTCCTCACCTCTGTCCGGAGAGGGCCATTCTGCTTTCCTTCGTTCGGTTATGCTTCTCTGCTTGTTCAGTTTTCAGCAAGGAAGTTGAGGAGTCGCCACTTCGGGAAAGATTATCCGGTGGTTGAGGTGACATATCTATTCATTGTAATTGTGTGGCGTTTGGCGGTTCATCGGCGATCTGTCTACCTCTTCTTGTCTCGTCTTAAGTGAGCTTTAGATCGAAATGTTGTTTTGGACTCTCTCTTGTTCGTCTGCTATTTCTTGATGGTAGGGATTTGAGAACTGTCCTTGCGTGTGCATATTCTCCTTCGTGAGGTTATGCCTAGGCGGATGTCTTGGGTCTGTTACACTACAAGAAATTTGGCCTTTTATAGCATAGCGGGATAGCACGGATTTTCAAACTGCTATGGTAGATAATTTTTTCGATTTTGGGACATATTGATAGCATTAACTTAATGCTGTCGGGAAAAATTCACAAAGCGGGAATAGAAAAGCACGCGTACCGCTTATACTTAGTGAAAATTTGAGAACAGGGAAATACTAAATCTATTCCCTCTTTACTGTAACACTTAGGATACATAAGGATAAAAAAAATGATTGTCGACAACTAAATTAAAAAAAAAATGAGTAACTCTCTCTCTCTCAGTCGAGAAAACCCTACCCCTTTCTCCCACACCCAAATCTCTCCGTCGACACCTTGAAGCTCGATTCTGTGTTCTGTAACCTGTGATACTCTCCAGCTCTCTCTCTCTCTCGAAAACCCTAACCCCTTTCTCCCACAACCGAAACTCTCCGTCGACACCTTGAAGCTCGATTTCGTGTTCTGTAACCTGTGATACTCTCCAGCTCTCTCTCTCTCTCTCGAAAACCCTAACCCCTCTCTCCCACAACCGAAACTCTCCGCCGAGACCTTGAAGCTCGATTTTGTCGTCTGTAACCTGTGGTACTCTCCAGCTCAAGTCGATTCGAACCGAAGAGGTTTATTTTCTTCGATATCTCAGTTTCCCATGATTCTCATTTCTTTTATTATGATATGTTTGATTCTGATTTAAATTGTTTAATTCTCGTGGCTTTAGTACATGTTTATGGTTTGTTTTAGTCTCGGCTTAGTCATTACATGCTTCTGATTTGTTTTAGTCTTTGCTTAGTCATAACATGATTCTCATTTGTTTGACTCTCGTTGACTACTTTACTGAGTGTTGTTAATTTTTTCTAGAATTTAGCTTCATTTGTTTGACTCTCGTTGGCTACTTTACTCTCGTTGGTTTCTATTTCCTGTGACCATTTTACTTGTTGGTTATTTAGAATTTGTGTATTCTGTGACCATTTTACTCGTTCTAATGGTTTTAAAGAAGTATAGATCAAACAATGTTGGAGAAGGCGTGGGTTCATCTGTCAAGGTAAGAAATCAACATATATTGATCCATGTCAGTACTCAGTAGGGGATTTGAGTGTTTAATGAATTGTTCTGTTTTGTTTTGTTATAACTGCAGAGTTGATCCTGCTTATGAGAAGGGTGCATGGGACTTTGTCCAAGCTGTGTCTGCGGGTGATGGAGCTGATAAGTTCATTATCTGCCCTTGCACAGACTGTCGGAATGTAGATCGGCATTCAGCTGCAGATATAGTCGATCATCTGGTTAGAAGGGGAATGGATGAGGTGTACAAGCAGCGTAAGGACTGGTATCATCATGGAGAAGTATACTCTGTGGCTGAAGGCGAGATGAAAGAGAAGCAGTGGAATGAAGAGATTGTTGGGTTGTACAGAGCTGTTGAGAATTTAGATGAAGAGTTAGCTACTGAACGTGACTTCTGTGAGATGGCAGAGGGAGAAGACATGAAAGAAGATGAGTTCTTGGCAAAGATTGCAGATGCTGAAACCCCATTATATCCAAGCTGCGCAAACCATAGCAAGTTATCAGCCATCGTGTCATTGTTTAGGCTGAAGACTAAGAATGGCTGGTCTGACAAGAGCTTCGATGATCTACTTGAGACGTTGCCGGAGATGTTACCAGAGGATAACGTGTTGCATACATCACTGTACGAAGTTAAGAAGTTCTTGAAGTCTTTTGATATGGGTTATGAGAAGATTCATGCGTGTGTTAATGATTGCTGCCTGTTCAGAAAGAAGTTGAAGAAGCTCGACAGTTGTCCTAAATGTAAGGCCTCAAGATGGAAGATTAACCAGCACACTGGTGAGATCAAGAAAGGTGTCCCACAGAAAGTATTAAGATACTTTCCAATAATCCCACGGCTAAAGAGGATGTTTAGGTCTGAAGAAATGGCCAGAAACCTAAGGTGGCATTCTACTAACCAGAGCAGCGATGGGAAACTAAGGCATCCCGTAGATTCTGTGACATGGAAACAGATGAATGACAAGTATCCCACATTTGCCGCTGAGGAAAGGAATATACGGCTGGGACTCTCTACGGATGGATTTAATCCTTTCAACATGCAGAGCAGTAAGTACAGTTGTTGGCCTGTGCTGTTAGTTAACTACAATTTGCCTCCTAACCTATGTATGAAGAAGGAGAATATCATGCTAACACTGCTCATTCCTGGTCCACAACAGCCTGGTAATAGTATTGATGTCTACTTAGAGCCATTAATAGAGGATTTAAATCAGTTGTGGAGCAAAGGAGAGTCAACATATGATGTTGTGAGTAACACTGCATTTACAATGAAGGCAATGCTGCTCTGGACTATTAGTGATTTCCCAGCCTATGGAAATCTAGCTGGATGCAAAGTGAAAGGAAAAATGGGTTGTCCTGTGTGCGGGAAACACACTGATAGTATGTGGCTGAAGTTCTGTAGGAAGCATGTGTATATGTCTCATAGAAAGGGTCTCCCACCAACGCATAGATATAGGTCGAAGAAGGCTTGGTTTGATGGACACGCTGAACACGGGAGAAAGTCTAGGATACTATCTGGTCATGACATTTCCAATAACCTGAAGCACTTTGTTAACAACTTTGGGAATTTTAGAGAAGGTAGAACGAAGAGGAAAAGAACAGTGAGTGTTGAAGAAGACTGTGATATTGAGGACGTTTCCAGTGAATCTGAGGCAGAGGAAGAAGATGAAGTTGATGAGGAGGAGTTGTCAAGATGGAAAAAAAGATCAATCTTCTTTCAACTTCCTTATTGGGAGGTAAGTCTTATATTGAACACACAATATTCCTTGTATATTATTATCTTTAAGACTCTCACAGTTTTGCTTCTTTTGTATTGATATTTAGGAACTACCCGTGAGGCATAATTTGGACGTAATGCACATTGAGCGAAATGTGGCAAAGAGCATTGTCTCAACGTTACTTCACTGTGGGAATTCGAAGGATGGTCTCAATACACGTAAGGATCTGGAACATCTTGGTATTAGAAAGGATCTGCACCCGAGGGCCAAAGGGAAAAGGACTTACCTACCAGCAGCACCTTGGTCTTTGTCGAAGAGTGAGAAGAAAGTATTCTGCAAGCGACTTTCTGATTTTAAAGGACCTGATGGATATTGTTCAAACATATCTAGGGGTGTTTCAGTAGAAGAGTGTAAGGTATCAGGTCTCAAATCACATGATTATCATGTGCTGATGCAACAGTTACTCCCGGTTGCAGTTAGAGGATTATTACCTAAAGGCCCGAGACTAGCAATATTACGGATGTGTGCATTCTTCAACCGGTTATGCCAGCGAGTAATAGATGTAGAGCAGATTTCAAAAATGGAAGCAGAAGTTGTGGAAACTCTCTGTATGTTTGAGAGATTTTTTCCTCCAAGCTTCTTCGACATAATGGTTCATTTGACAGTTCATCTTGGAAGGGAAGCTAAACTATGTGGTCCAGTCCATTTTCGCTGGATGTATCCATTTGAGAGGTAACTTATACTATATTTAAATTTTAAAATCTCTAGACTGTGACTAAAACTTTTTTTACTCTATGTAGACACATGAAGATCCTGAAAGACTATGTTAGAAACACTGCGAGGCCAGAGGGTTGTATTGCTGAGTCCTATCTTGCAGAAGAGTGCATGCAGTTCTGCAGTGCGTTTCTTAAAAAGACAACCAATGTGGAGGAGAAATTAGATAGGAATGCTGACTATGAGAGCCAGACAATCCTAGAGGGACGTCCAATATCGGCACCAAAATCAATTAACCTCTCTGAAATGGAGAAGAAAACAGCCCACCTTGCTGTCCTACAGAACACATCTGTTGTTGACCCTTATGTTGAGTAAGTGACTGCATTTTTTAACTTCGTAACCTATAAGCTACGTAGGAACTGAAACATTTGTTTTTTGTGTCACAAGCATGCATCTACAATTTCTACAAGACACAAATGCAAGATGTAGACGTGATGCAACATATTTGTGGAGTACACATACCCTGAATTTTGCTTCTTGGTTAAAAGAGCAGGCAAGTTTATAACAGTTGTTGCGTTTCTAAATTAATTGTTCTTCTATTCTGACAATTGCTTATACTTTTTGCTAGATAAAAGTGGATTCTGAAACACATGGAGAGACTCTAAAATGGTTGGCATATGGTCCATGTAGTACTGCAAGGTCATATACAGGCTACATAGTGAACGGACAACGCTTTCACACACACTCAGTTCAGAGGATGAGCCAAAACAGTGGAGTATTTTATGAGGCTACTGCAATGTGTAGAGCGAGTGCAAAAGACACTTCACAAGTCGTCGATTTGGTATCATACTATGGGAGAGTTACAGAGATTATCTTGTTGGACTATAATGTCTTTTACGTCCCTCTATTCAGGTGTCAATGGGCAGTACGAGGAAACGGAGTTAAGGTGGAAGATGGGTACACACTTGTTAACTTGAATCAGTCTCAAGTTTCCTTTAATAGGGATCCATACATATTAGCTTCTCAGGCAAAACAAGTGTTTTACTCAAGGGAGGATGATACATCCTGCTGGTATGTTGTCCTAAGAGGTCCATCAAGAAGATACAATGAAACAGAAGAAGAAGATGTCAACATAGATATTGGACCATTGCCATCAATCATTGATATGGATGTTGAAATAGATGAAGCTCACAATGCCCGAGTTGATTGTGAAGGCATATATGTGTGATGCATGTGATATGTGTCTTGTTTGATGCTTGACTGTTTTGTGTTCTTTTGTGAGGTCTTCTGTGATATGTGTCTTGTTTGATGCTTGACTCTTGTGTATTCTTTTTTGTGATGACTGATGTAGTTTCATAGTTCTTTTTGTATCTTGTACTAACTAATGTGTAATTTGTTTCAGGTGAATTAAATGGGTCGTCCAAAGACTACAAGAATGAAAAAGAATGCGCATACTAGTAAGGTCACCAACAAAGACACGAAGATCACAAAGAGGGGCAGGAAGAAGAAGTCTGATGTGGAAGTAGAATTTATTGGTACTATAGAATGTCAACCGCAGCATGATTCTGAAAAAGATCAGGAGCCTGTCGCTGAGAAGGAGCATGAAGAGCTTCGAGAAAATGAAGAAACTGCAGCTGCTAACGAGCAGGAAGAGCCGGAAGAGGCTAACAGGGCTGTGGAGACTGACGTTAACGAGCAGGAAGAGCCGGAAGAGGCTAACAGGGCTGTGGAGACTGACGTTAACGAGCAGGAAGAAGAGCCTGAAGGAGAGGTGGAATTGAGTGAAGTTCAGCCTAAGCAGAAGAAACACCGAGGTCCAACCAAGATGAAGCACATCGCCAGAGATCCAAATGCTAGAGAAAGAGTGGAGTTCAATGATTTTGGAGATCCTGTTGGTGAAGGATCAGTGAAGCTGTCTTCATACCTAGGTCCACTAGTGCGGGAACATGTACCTGTCACATTTGATGATTGGAGGAAAATCAGTGAGGAAGTTAAAACTGTTCTTTGGAAATCTGTTCAGGTGACTTTCTCCTATTACATTTTCACATTTGATGGTTCTGTATCGATATCTGTAATTAATTTGGTATATTTGTGATTGTAGGCAAGGTTTAAGCTTGATGAAGACTATCAGAAGAATGCTGTGTTGAAGCAAATGGGATGTTTATGGAGGGCGTCAAAATCAAGACTTGTCACGCAGATCAGAGGCAAATCTACTAACCAAGAGAGGATGAATCTGAGACCAAAGAATGTTAATCCAGTGGAGTGGCGAAAATTTGTCAACTGCAAAACCAGTTCAGACTTTAAGGTATTGAGTGATAAATACAAGGAGAGGAGGAGCAAACAAATTCCTCACACTTGTAGCCGTAGAGGAATGGTTAGGCTAGCGGAGGATATGGTACATTTCTTCACCTTATCTATTTACTTTTTCTTCACTTACTACCTTTTTCACATCTGATGTCATGTTTTCATCAGAAACAAGAGAGTGGTGGAGTATCGAAAGTGAGTAGGCTTAAAGTGTGGGTCAAGTCACGTACAAAAAAAGATGGAACACCAGTCAATATGCTAGCTGCGGAGAAGTTTGTAAGTAGTTTTTTTTGGTGCTTCAAAGATATAACTATATGCTTAGTAACATATTTTCTGTTGACAGAAAAAGGCAGCTGAGATTGTTGATCACGGTGCTAATTCTAATTCAACAAACCTTAGTGTGGATCCGCTTTCAGTACTATTAGGACCTGACAATCCTGGTCACTTGAGGGCGATGGGAAGAAACATTGGGAAGACGAAGTTAGCTTGTTTTCAAGTGAAGAAACAATTTATGGCTGAAATGGAAGAGAAGCACCTTGGTTTGATGAACCAGGTTAACGAGTTGCAATCTGAACTTGCTAGGATGAAGAGACAGGTTAGTTATACTAAGCATGTTTATATTCTTGGATGTTAGTTATGAGCTGATTACTTACATGCATTTATGTTACAGCAAGAACCTGAGATAGGTGAAAACTCAGCTACTGCAAGAGCAAGAGTAAGTAATTTACATCTTCACAATAATTGGTTAGTAATTGTGAAGTAAGTAATGCACTGACATGTTTTAAAATATATTTATGTAGAGTGTTAACAAAAGCGCACACCCTAAGTGTGTGTTGGTTGATTGGTCTGGTTCTGATGAAAAAGTTGCTGAGGGTCGTGTTATTTCATCTGAACCGGAAGACTTTGTGAATGACATCCCCTTAGGTCCTCTTGCTGTTAAAGTATTGGTTGAAACTGCAATCAAGTCCGATGCTTTTTTATGGAGGCCTGCAACCGGTATGTGTATTGTTGAGCAAGCGGTTGGCGAGATGGTTGCATGGCCTGCCAATAATTGCATTATTTCAGACCAGTCGATGTATTCTGAAGATATTCCTCTTAGGGTAAGATGTGTAATCAAGAAGCAAGTTTTTACAGTTTACTTTGTTGTTCTTTGTCTGAGTTGTTGTGATCATTAACATATGCTTGTGTCTGCTAGAGCCCAACGGCGTATTCTGTGAACAAATGCAAACTCCTATCACCTTGGACAACTACTGACGAAGTTGTTGCTGAAGGCCGTTGGCAGTGTCAAGAACCAAAAGCATTGGTTAATCGTCTCCCTCTCGGACCAAATGCAGTGAAAGTATTTGTAGATGTGGTGCATGAACCTGACACATTTCTGTGGAGACCTAGACCAGAAATGACATACCTTCGGGACTCTGTTAAGCACTTTGTAGCATGGCCTGCAAGTAAGTGTGTGTTTGAAAACACAACAAATTCAACACGACCCACATCTCCTAAAGCATCGACTGCTACAAGCAAATCTCCAGGGCACACATTTTCTGCTTCGTCACCAGTTTCTAAGTCTCCAGTGCAACAACCTCCAAAAGCTACTCCGAAGAAAACTCAAGTTGCATCTCCTCTTCGAAGATCTCAGGTAAAGTTCGTAGTAGCTGTCCGTTTGTTGTTATATATTTCATTGACATAAAATGGTTTGTCTTGAATACATTGTAGCGTCATTGTCAAAAGGATGCTGCTCCAAAAGAGAACCAGAAGTGCAAGTTGATGTCCATTGGCGGGAACAAGCAGGTGGTTGCAGAAGGACGTTGGGCATCAGACAACCCAGAACAGACTGTTCACTTTGTTCCCTTGGGACCAAATGCAGTTAAAGTCTGGATTGATGTGGTGAAGGTAACTTTCGCAGAGGTTTGGCGTCCATCTTCTGAGATCGAGTGTTTGGGAGATGCAATTGGCTCATGCATTGCATGGCCAAAGGAGAAGGTGATCTTGTGTTAAGACGTCTATCATGTGTAATGTACTATTCTACTCACTCTACTTGGATGTTATTGTGTTCTAGTTTGGATTGAGACTTGTTGTCTGGGTTATGTTCTAGCTAACTTGTTGTTGTTCGGATTAAGACTTTGTATTTTGAACTTGTGTCTGCATCAATGAATGTGGCAGGTTATGAGATTTTCAATCGAATAGGAACAGGTTACCACATAAATAACAACAAATACTATGACACAAAATTACTGCTACGATATCGAAAATATAGCATTAACAAAATTGCTATCATATTGCAAACCACAATGGTGAATTGTGCCATAAAAATATATATAATAACTTGTAAACTTTGCTATCGTATAGAATATATAGCATCCTATGTCCATGCTATTATAAATATCACTCAGTAATAGCAATCCATAAAAAAAGCTATCATATTGTAAAACTACGATAGCATATCAAACAATGCTATAATATAGGGGGGGACCTATTATAGCTCGGGCAGACATAGCGGTTTCAATAACGCTAACAAAGACATTTAATAGCTGTTTCCTTACGCTAAGAAAGGCCATTTTTTCTTGTAGTGTATCGTCGGCACATGAGCACCTCTTTGGACGATGGCTGGGGGTGGCGCTTCAATGTGGTGGAGTTCAGAGTTTCCCCTTTATTTTTCCTTCGGATCTACCCAGATCTGTCATGATTTTCACAGCGTGGCTCCTGCAGTGATTTCCGTTGGTTGTGTTTTGTTTGGGCTTCGCTTAAAGGTTATGGACATGTGATTATTCAATTGAGTTTTTGTCCGCTGCAGTGTGTTGATTAGGTGTTGAATAGAGGCAGCGATCTGACTTTGGTGGCTCCGTTGCAACTATGGGGAGATGATTCTTCGGATTTTCTAGCTTGAGGATGCTGGTCGGAGGCGCTTCTCTGACTGCCAGTAGAAGCTCCTATGCCACCGGGTGTAGCTTGATCTTCTGAAGTTGTTCGTTTTTGCATAGTTCTTGGAGAATTTATAGGCTATTCCCACTTTTGAGGTTGAGGGCTGGTCTCGGAAGGAGGAGCTCGTGGCAACAAAGATGAGGACTCCCAGTTCTTTGGATC
>NW_026014533.1:0-134556 GCF_020379485.1 Brassica napus
GTACTTGTTTTTTAACTTGGTGAATGAATCTTACAATGAGGCTTTAGCCATTTATATTAACATCCCACCTTCTTAATGGACGGTTGAGAATGAACCGATCTAACGGCTCAAATCTTTTCCTACTCATGAAGTTACTTCATGGTGAAATAGCCTCCCTTAAGCAAATTCGCTCCTAAGTATTCTACATATTTCCACACACCTTTTATAATATTTAATACTTAGATATTTTACATAAATACTTCATACATAAGAAAACTAAGTAAAGATGGGCTGGAATCTCCTTTGGCTTGGCCCGATACATGGCTCCTCATCATGGACGTTTTTGGGTCTTCAAAATGGGCTGTGATATTTTCCCCCACCTATGTCAGAGTTTCGTGATGCTCGGTTTTACGTTAGAAAGCATGCAGTTGTTCAATGCTACAATTTGACATAACTGACTGGGATTTTTAAGAAACTGAGAAAAAATACCGACCGCCGAAATTTAGAGAATGTGAAATTAAGGTACACTATATTGATCTCCTTATGTAATAGGTTCGTTTTATACATATATATGATTCACTGTATACAATATAAATCTTAACTTTTTGTAAAATATAAATTTTAATTATGATATATTTTATTTTCAACTATTTGTGGTCTGCTTTCCTTTTATTTAACTGGATATATCTAATTTTTTTTGTCTTTTCTATTTTGTAATTGTTTCTAAAAATTATAGATTATTTCAATAATTTTGAAAATATTTTTTTTTGCTGTCTGGCGATATTTGTTTTTTTGTTTTTCTTTTAAATATTTTTGTTTCATAGTTGTCTTTGTATTCTCGCGGTGGTGATTTGTATCTCATTTTACATTTGTTAAAATTGTGTAAAACAATTTTATTGTAGATGGATTTATGTTCCTTCATACAATTGTTTAAAACACTTTTAATCACTTTGTCAAGAAATATTTTTTCCTTTTACCTTTGTTTTTGGCTTTGAATGGTGACCAAGGAACGGAGGGGAACACTGAATTCCTTATCATTCCCAAAAAAATCACCATTCACAAGGAATAGTTTTTCCTTTTTGTTCCTCTCCATTCCTTTTTTTGTAGAGAAATATAGAACAAAAACATTCCTTGTTAAATTTGACAAGGAACAAGCATTCCTTCCAATTCCTGCAATTTTATTCTTATACGTTCCTTTCCTATTTGTGTTACCTAAACTATTTTTCACTTTCAATTTTTTTAGTTTTTCTTACTATAATTTGTTTTTATTTTCTTTTATTTAATATTAGTTTCTTCAGAATATAAAATTGATTTAAAAAATTTCTCAAACAATTATTTTAATTAATATTTTTAGTAATTAGACACAAATAAATAAAAAAATAATTTTATAGATATTCTATGAAATTTATGATTTATTAATATTTATTAAATTGAATATTTAACCTTATAAATTATATATTGATTTTATTTGATTCATTAGAATAATATATAAAGTTTTAAAAATAAATTTAAATTTTTTAAAAACTAATATTTAGTTTTAAAATATATATTATTTAATTTTATTTATAAAAATATATTTTGTTTTTTATATTGTGCTCCATGTTTCATTGTTTTCTAAATCCGCCATTACTTGTAAGCAGTGGTCCCATGTGCGAGATAATGCTCGCTCACTCCAAGTAGAAGCTTACCCTTATGGAGTCTTCATGTATGGGACGAGTTCCCACCCACAGCCAATGTGATTCTTTATCAACCTCTAGGCTATGGCTGAACATGATGATTGGATATATCTAATTTTTTATTTCTTTTCTATTTTGTAATTTTTTCTAAAAATTAGAGATTATTTCAATAATTTTGAAAATATTATTTTTGCTGTCTGACGATATTTTTTTTGCTTTTCTTTTAAATATTTTTTTCTAGTTTTTTTTTTGTTTTTTCGCGACTGTGAGTTTGTATCTCATTATACATTTGTTATTAAACAATTTTATTGAAGATGGGCTTCTCTTCCTTCACATGACCTGTTTCTAAATATTATACCGGCTCAAGATAAGAATACCTAAAAGGCAAAATAAGATAAAATGAGGAGTGCCGATTAGACAGAAAAATAAAATGAACTTGCCAAACTAAACAATATATATACAGAGTTAGCGATGCAAGAGAGGGTCATTCAGAAATCACCGCTTAAGAATATAACACTCATCACATCATTTCTCGAGATTGGTGGGTCACTTACAATAACGTTTTTTCATGTATCTTCAAATTATCCTAAATTACACTTTATTAATAATTAAATAACATCTCCAATAAATGAAATACGCAAAAACAAATTAAAAGAAAATAAAATAAAAAATACCAAATAGCACAAAAGCGTTCAACATTCAACTACTACTCAATCTCACCCAAAAAGGGAAAAAGGGTAAAGGGAGGGAGAGCAACAGAAAAGTCAGTCACTGATATTGTGATGTTAAAACCACAAGTCCAGGGACTCAGACTTGCACTTTGACACGATTATCAAATCCTAATATTTAGCAATCATGACACCTAATACGCTCAAGCCTTGTAAGCAATGGTCATATGTGCGAGATAATGCTCGTTCACTCCAAGTAGAAGCTTACCCTTATGGAGGCTTCATGTATGGGACTAGTTCCCACCCACAGCCAATGTGATGCTTTATCAACCTCTTGGCTATGGCTGAACATGATGACTATGTTGGCCACATTATTATTCACAACTGCGGAATACATTAGTCCGTCTATGTATCTTGTCATATCTACACAATTACAAATATAACGACACCAATCTTAAAACATGCAAAATAATGTATTAAAAACATGCAAGACTCCAAACGGACTCAATGCACCGAGATGAAACTTATTCAATACTAAGCTATACATGTACGAAGTTCTAAACAGAGTTTCAATAATTTAAGAGAATAGCACTCGCTTTATAAATTGTGAAAGATGGTTTCTGAATAACGAGTGCTCGAATGGCTTTTGAATATGAAATCAGAACAAAAAAAAACAATCAGAATAGGTCTTGAACAGCAAAATGGATAACCAAATCAAACATATCAAACCAGACCAAACCCGGGTCAACTAGGTCGGACGGACCGGCTAGCAAAAACTATCAAAATATAAAGAGAAGGGATGCAAAAAAAAACTCGCTGGACGACTCACTAATGATTTTTTCATAACTCGTTGAAAACAATTTGGGAACTAATGATTTTATCACTTGCCAGAAAACATGTTGGAAACTTGCCCAAAAGCTCGCCGAAAAAATTTCCTGGTGGGAAAAATTTGATGAGGACCAGTCTTCGGATTATTTAACGATTAGTAACTCAAAGCAAAGAACTACCTTTTTGATGGATAAAAAGAGGGAAGTGAGTTATAAATATTGGTAAGAAAGGTTTAAGACTTTATTTTTCTTGGATTGAGGCAAATAATGAACTAACAATGGGCTCTTTTATTGGGTTGTTACATAGACTATGAGAATTACAAAAGATATCTCTAGGATTGATTTATTTGAGTTATATGATTTCATTCATCTTGCTGACAACTTAATTACTTCGGTCGACGACCAAATACTTTTCTTCCCAAGTTAAAAACATTATGAAATAAAAATTTCTTTAATTCACTACTTATTATTACTGTACTTCAATAAAAACCTTTAAATTAACAAACCAAATTATAAGTCACCTATACGATTTTATTATCTATATTAACGACTGACGGATTTACTGCAAGAGCTTCAGCAAGTTGAATTATACTATTTCATAATAAAAATGTACATTTCTCAATTTTGAAGTCAGCGATAAGTTCTCAGATTATAAGACTATATTTGATTGTAGAACCGATAATCAACCCAGAATTTACTTGGAAGATACTAACCCAATTTTTTTTTTTTTTTATAAGTCTCCTTATCAGATATTCGAGAACCTACCTTTACAGTGAGAGAATAATTAATAAGTCTCCTTAGGATTTTGGCTTTCGTCTGTTGTGATCAGAAACCGACATGGTGATAAGTCTTGTAAGCTTATCGTTCTGGATTTAAACCTTTGTGGTGGGGTGTTTTCGAGAAGTGTTAGTCAGTGTCATTGTAAAATTTTCTAAGATGGAACTTTCATCAAGGAAAACATTTATGCCAGAATCCAATTGTTTGAATTTTTGCAATGCCTCACGTTTCTGAAGACTAGGTTATTCCTTTAGAGTAAACGTAAATTAACGTTATGAGAACCTTCTGACCTATACTCACGTGATTGGGAACACGAGGCAATGAGAGCCGTAAGTAATTATGTGAGAGAGCCTTTTCCACAGTTAATATCGAGCATGAGGCTATGAGAGAGTGGTCCTTGGAGTTTGTCGCAAGGAGACGGTATATATGTGTAAGTCTTCTTCGTAGTTTGTTGCAAGGAAGAAGGCAAGAGACACCTGATCGCTTGCAAGGAAGAAACTCTTTTGTTGGACTGAAGCAAATAGAGTGATTTTTTTATTTAAAAAAATTATTTTGCATGAATTTTTCGAAAAAAAATATTTTGTATAGCTCATCCTCATTAGACGAGAGCTATCTCTTGAAAGTTGTACCAGAAAATTTTCAAATGATGTTTCACGAAAGACATTTCTTATATGTTTTGTTTTGTAGCCGAAGTGTTTTGGCTGTGTTTAACCTTATTGCCGGAAGCATTTTGAGTCGAGTGTTAGATCATGCCAATTTCGTGTTAGCATTAAGATCAATGTTTGGCCAAATGTGAAAGGCTATACCGCGCCAGGGGTTAGCGTAGAAGCAGCTACTACAATCATAGACAAGCCCACTAATATATATACATAACATATGCCTCAAAATTTTACAGCAATGCACACGACATCGGGGAAAAAAATCTTGGCTACAATGACCCATAACCAACTACTACGCCCAATAACAATTAAACCGACCATCCGATGTACCACATGTTTGAAACCCAACACTCACTTTCTTGATTTTCGATAGCTTTAAACTCTCACTACAACTTTATTTAAACTGTCTTCAATGATACATTATTTTGAATAAAAGCATAACAATGAAAGAAATATTTCCAATAATACATCATTTTAAAGAAAAAAATAGAGAGGATATAATTTGTAACACATCAAGTTTGAGGAAATACTATTTACAATTTCATTTTAAAACTATTTTTTATTTACCATCTTTAAACTTCTACATAGTTTTTCTTATATCTAAATATATTAAGATATGCATTTTATAATTTAATAAAATTATTAATACTTCCATTAACAAAAATATAAATTCTAATAAATCATTATTTATGCTGTTGAAAACTAAACTTATATATATAAAAAATATTTATTTAAAATAAAATTATTACTGAGTAAAATTTGTAAGTATTAAAAAAGTATTATTAGAATTTAATAAAAAATATATTTGGAATGTCTTCTTTTAAGGGGAAAAATTAGAAAAATTATTGGATCAAAACTCAAACTCATTTTAAATTTACATTATTTAAAAAGATGAGGATAGCCATAAGAGATACTCTTATTAACAACTAAGAGAACAATATAACAAAAAACACTTGCTGTTACAAGATAGATAAAGTGAAGTTCATATATACAACAATCCGGTATATATATACTCAGCTACTACAATCATTTTCAAAAACCATCTATGAGAAAGAAAAAAATAGTAATGACAACAAACAAAACAGCTGACACCATTGGAGTCTCTCTCACATGCCATCTTAAGAGACATAATGTCACACGTTGCAGCATCCTCAAGATATCATCCCAGCCATAGTATGCTCGTTTTACCACCGCTGACACAAGCTGCAAAATACTGACATGTTTACAACAAGTTGAACCTAACAGAGGTGGCCAACTACTGGAGGCCACTACATTTTAGGCATAGAAGAGTACCATATGTACAAAAACATCAACATTGGGGTGCATCACATACGGACCACAGCCACAACTTCACACGACTATGCAACATATCTCTACGGTCTGCTCATGCTCTGCACTGAAAATTTTAATGAATGGAGCACATATTCAGATAAACTTAGATAGGAGAAAAAGAAACAAATCAAAAGTTTGCTGGGAATACACATGTATATCACTCGGCTCGGCATAATAAGAAAACACAGAAACCCACTTTACATAGCTAATTTAAGAGTCTAAAGAATTCCACAAAAGTCCTACATGAAATGTATAAAAGAGCAATCCTAGAAGTGTTATTATTACATACAGATGACAAGACTCGCTAACATTTAGATTTGTTCTAGAGAAGGTATGGTAGTTACACATCCAATCTTTCTTTTTATGTATCACTTACAATTAACTTTCCAAAACGCAAGCAGGTCCAAACCTAAATAATCAAATTCACCCATTTGCATATCAAATGCCAACAACAATTTAATGACACAACAACTACACCATCATACACCCACTGACGCCAAAGAAAATCTCCGCCAGTACAAAACGACACTATATCAACCTTCTATGTCTCACTAAATAATACAGCCACCACTCACACACATCCGTGTAGGCAAACAGATGTGACTACACGACCAAATATATCTAAAACACCATCCTCCCACAAACCATTTATGCATACCAACATGTACTCAATAACATATGCAAGTAACCAAGTAGAACCACACCATCTATACAACAAACGAGTAAGCAATATTTTAAAATCTTGTGCGCAGCGCGATAGTACCCCTATTTATTAGAATAAAGTGTGTCAATCACTCATTTTAATACATTTTTCTGAATTTTACATATTGTAGAAAAATTCAAAATGTTTAGATTGAGTTAATTTCCAGAAGGGTGGGAGTCGGTCGAGGCTACTCTTCGAGAGATATATTTGTACACTGGCATTTTGTATAATCTTGATTTTTTTGTTAATAGGAAAAATAGCCGACAAAAAGAATAAGAGGAAAAATTAAAACTATGTATGATTGCTTCAAAAACTGATGGAAACAAGAGTGGTTATTTGAGAGGGGGACCTTGAGTCCAGGGGTGGACGTAGGTGAAGACCTAAGGGGGCATGTTGTCACGGACTGATTCTTTACTTTGCCAGAACGTGCAGTTTTAGCACCTTTTCATCCTAGTGATTGCTAAGTCAGCCTAACTCCTATTACTCGATCAGTACATAGAGAAAGAGTGAGGACATTTTAGAGAGAGATTAGAGCTTAAGGAAGTATTTATTTTATAACTTGGTGAATGAATCTTACAATGAGGCTTCAGCCCTTTATATACACATCCCACTTTCTTAATGGACGGTTGAGAATGAACCGATCTAACAACTCAGATCTTTTCCTATCTATGAAGTTACTTCGTGGTGAAATAGCCTCCCTTAAGCAATTTCGCTCCTAAGTACTCTACATATTTCCACACATTTTTTATAATATTTAATACTTTGATATTTTACATAAGTACTTCATACATAAGAAAACTAAGTAAAAATGAGCTTGAATCTCCTTTGGCTTTGCCCGATATATGGCTCCTCATCATGGACGTTTTTGGGTCTTCAAAATGAACTGTGATATCCTCCCCCACCTATGCTGGAGTTTCGCGATGCTTGGTTTTACGTAAACAACATATTCTTCAGCCTTAATTATATGTATGTCCATCAAGTTTCCTGACTTAACAGTTTACATACCACTCTTGGTAAAAATTCAACAATAAGTATCACGATGTAAATATCAGATTATGTCCAAGCTTCTAACCAATGGTATATTTCTTGTGCTACAAAGTTATCAAGCATCACAACGTCCCATTCCATTGATTCTTCATCAACTAAATCACTAACTTAATTATGAGATGTGCTACTGGGACATTTGGCCTAGCCGACCTTGCAGGTGAAGTTGAAGTTGGAATCCGTGGATCCTTCCATGCTCTTACATCATAACCTAAATAGATCTTTTGCCAAATCTCCAACAACAGCAGAGGCCTCACTGCAGATACACTAGTCCATACATATATGTATGAAGGGGTATCTATATCACTAGCCCAAAATGGCAAACTTAGTGTATAGTACTTACCACGCAAAATCCGGACACAATAATGTGATCGCTATCTAATATGTTCGTTTCACATATATGGATATGAGGGTCACAAATTTTTAAAATAAAGGACAAACCACATATTATACTAGATATTTTATAATGATTTTTAAGAAATAATTATAAATAAAAAATTAAGGATATCAGAATTTGAATTAAATCCTAACGTGAACGGTACCTCCAAAAGAGAATTAATTTAATATAGGTTTAGTTTTTGTCTAGAAAGGTACACGAGCTTACAAACCCAAAACCTCGGCATCATTAAAAAATATGAACACTTTATATTTCATTTTTTACATTTACATTCGATGTGGACTCTTTTCGCAATCAGAGAAGAGAGGTATCCAACTCATTGAAAAGTATTTCGAGAGACTGCAATGAGTGTCATCCTCTTTGGCCTAGTGTTCATTACTGAGGAGGTTTTAACATATTTTTTAACAATAAAAGAAGGATTATATTCAACAAGAACAGTTACAAAATCTTGCAATTTCAATGAACTCCGGTAATCAAGAGCCGACAAACCAACACAAAGGTCTTCAGAGACGAAAGTCCACAAATGGGAAAGTATGGAAACATAGAACAAGCAGATAATCTAAACTAACAGATCCAAACTGGCAGACGCAAGGAACAGATAAAAAAAACAACAAAAATCAATAACAACAAGGCATGAAGATTGTGTTTCAAATAAAACAAGTCATGAAGATTTTCTTTAGAGCTTTTTGATAGAGACAATACGAGGGAATCCTCCTATAGTGAATATCCCAAGAGAATAAGAGACTAAAGCTTCATACTTTAGGAGACAGAACCATTTTTAGTTCATAAGTCATCAACCAGAAATACGCAGACAGAGAAAAACCGACTTGAAACGCAAAATTGAAGCATGACAGAATGTAGATCTCGATCAAATCATAAGATAAACCACAAGGACCGAAACCACTCATAAACAGGTTCAAATTTGATCGAGAACTTGACAAGGATGAAGATCGAAACCAAATATGAGCCAAATTAAGAGAGATTAATATCAACATGCAAATCATTCAATCCATCATTATGTATCTTGGAAATAAATAGATCTGAAGGGTAGTAAACCCAACCCACGCTGACTAGAAAGATTAATAGGAGAAGAACGATTAATACACAGCAAGATTAGCTAAAACTTTTGTTCCTTCTGGAAGGGGCACAGCAAGATCGAAGGTCTGGAAATCCACATGTAGAGTAAAACGAGAGCAAAAGCGAAATATCTAGATCAAAAGACAAAGAGCGACTACAGCTCTATGGAAGCAGCCGGAGTCGGCAAACAGTCAATAACAAATGGATAGATCTAGAGAGAAGGTTGAAACCTCTATTTTATGGTTTATTTGTGTCATTCCTTTGTTAGATCACTTTTTCTCTTCGGGGTAATCGGTTTATTGGAGAGAAGGTTGTAAGTTGTAACATCTAGCCTTTAGACTGGAGTAGTTTTTATTTAGAGGGTAGTCCATTATTCCCAATCAAAATATTTCGATTAGACAGGAAAGAAAGATATCCAAGACAACTATTTTTTTTTGTCAGCATATCCAACAATATGATTATTTATGACATAAAATAAAAGATTTAGCATCAGAAAAAAAGAAAGAGAAGATAATAATAATATTGTCACTTGAACAAGTTACATAGGCATCTTTTTATTTTCTGTATCTATTTTTAAACTTACGAGCCCAAATAGGCTTCCCGTCGATGTAAAACTTTTGTTTACTCTCGCCCATAAGTATACGATCCACAGTAACGACTGAGTCCAAGACCAGCCTCCCATATAGTGATTGTTGTTGAACATCCTGATTACTATTCAAGTTCTCATTGGGTAAGTTTCCACCGTACTTAGGTATGTGAACGCCCTTAGCACAGTTTTCTCCATATTTTTCTGTGAATACCAGCCTCACTTCCGCTTCGGATACTGGGATTCCACGAGAAAACGTTAGAAAAAGGGTCCGGTCGTTTTCAGTTGCGATGCAACTAGCATTCCAGCCCCATATACCACTAGGGATAGGGAATAAATTTCTGCTGGAGAAATTATCCAAGGAAGCAACACTAGGCATCACGTTGATGCTCCCAAAAGTTGGATGCGGGAACCCGGGGATGATGAGAGGCTGGTTGTGGCTAGTGATGTAGGAGGATGGGAGAACTTGTTGAACGATGTCAGAGAAAATTCTTGAGCAAACAGTGGTTAAAAAGTTTTTGATTCCTGTGATGGCACTGTATCGATTTTGGTAGATTATTTGAAGAGATATATCCATAAATTCTGCAGTCACAGGGATCTGACTGAAACCATTTGGAGGTTCTTCGGATTCAAGACACCGGAAGCATAAGACAGCCTCATTAGCAAGAGCTGCAATGAGTGGATCGTTGAGCGCCATGATGACTGAGAAGATGTGCTCAAAGCCAAAGTCTTCAAGCCAAAGCCATGTGGCCATGACAAGAAGTGACTCAGCTGGAGATCTTGAAAATTTTTGTACCAATTTAACGAAAAGCAGTCTTTCTTGAACATAGAAATCATGCAGTTGTTCAATGCTACAATTTGACATAACTGACTGGGATTTTTAAGAACTGAGAAAAAATACCGACCGCCCAAAGCTTAGAGAATGTGAAAATTAAAGATAAACTATATTGTTCTCGTTATGTAATAGGTTCGTTTTATACAGATATGAGGGTCACAAATGTAATAGATTAAAGATAATGAACAGAAAGATTTCATTATCTCATTTTATCCACACAATAATTAGATATTTTACCAACCAATAACTGTTACAAATAAAAAATCAAAGATATAAATGATGGGTGTAAATCGCATTGTGAAAGGTTTACCGCTCAAATGATAATTTTAATTTAACATAGTCTGAATTATCCCTAACAAAAATTTATAGTCATTCAAACAAAGTAAACATTCTATTGATCCGCCTTGTTTTTTTTTCTATTTTCCGGAGTGGCTCTGACCTAAGAATTAAGATCTTCCAATCATCTATATGATATTTAAATTTTAGCAAAAAAAAATATATTACATTTCTTTTTATGTTACATTTACAATTGTTGTGGATTATTTTTCACAATTCTCGAACCGAAATCGATTTTTTTTTGGAGTTTGACATACTATTGGAACACATGTCTAACTATTACAAAGATGTAAAAAAATTATATGTTAATAAAGATTGTTACTATTAAGAAAATAAAATAGTTTTATGAGATGATATATATGCTAAGTGTAAGGTATATTTTAGTAAATTACTCATACCATATGAACCAAGCTATAATTGGATATTAGTTTTTCCCTAGATAAAAGTAATCAATAAAAATTTGACATATCTATGATTCACTGTATACAATATAATCTTAACATATATGTATAATATACATTTTAGTTATGATATATTTTATTTTCAACTATTTGTGGTCCTCTTTCCTTTTATTTAACTGGACATATCTAATTTTTTTATTTCTTTTCTATTTTGTAATTGTTTCTAAAAATTAGAGATTATTTCAATAATTTTGAAAATATTTTTTGTTTGCGGTCAAACGATATTTTTCTTTTGTTTTTCTTTTAAATATTTTTTATCGTTGTCTTTGTTTTCTCGTGGCCGTGAGTTTGTATCTCATTTTACATTTTTAAAAATTGTTTAAGACCATTTTATTGTAGATGGGCTTATCTTCCTTTGCATGATCCATTTTAGATTTTAGACCGACTCAAGATATGAATACTTAAAAGGAAAAATAACACAAAGTGAGGAGTACCTATTAGAAGAGAAAAATAAAATGAACTGGCAAAAATAATAAATATATATACATAGTTAGCCATGCAAGAGAGGGTCATTCAGAAATCACCGCTTAAGAATATAACACTCATCACATCCTTTATCGAGAATGTTGGATCACTTACAATAACGCTTTTTCACGTCTCTTCAAATTATCCTAAATCACACTTTATTAATAATTAAATAGCATCCCCAGTAACTGAAATAAGCAAAAAAAATTAAAAGAAAAAAATATATCAAGTAGCAAAAAAGCGTTCAACGTCCAACTACTACTCAATCTCACCCGAAAAGGTTAAAGGGAGAGTGAGCAACAGGAAAGTCAGTCATTGATAATGTGATGTTAAACCTACAAGTACAGGGACTCAGACTTACACTTTGACACGATTATCTAGTCCTAATATTTAACAATCATGATACCTAATACTCTCAAGCCTTGTAAGCAGGGGCGGATTCACGTACATTATAGGTGTGGCACGTGACACATGCCCAATAATATAAATCCTTTGTGTAAATATGTAGGTAGTGAAAGTGTTAGCTCTTCCGGCTAATTCTTGACGTTTGGTGCCTCACCCAATTCATGTTCGAGCCTCCCCTTCTGTTCTTCATTTCTTTCAATTTTTTCAAAAACACTTTTGATCACTATCACCAAATAGTTTTCCCTTTTGGAAAATTACCGCAAATACCACATTCATAGTACCACTTTTCATGTTTATACTAATTATTTTTTTCTTCACTTTTAATGAAGAGTAAAAGACACTTATACTCCTGTCTTTTATTCCTAGGGTTAACTAATCTAGACATAGGGTTTAGAGTTGACGGATTAGGTAGGGTTTTTAGAATGTGAAATTTAAGATTCTAATAAATATATAAATACATACTTATTATAAAAGAATTCGAATTTGAAAAAGTATAAGTATGTATGAGTCTGTTTTTAAGTTGATGACAAAAAAATAAAGAAAAACTATAATTCAAAAATATAAAAATAATATTATTTTATTAATTATTTTTTTATTTATTTTAATAATGATTTATTATATGTATAGATAACAAGGTTATATAGTCTTTTGCATCTTAATGAAGAATGTATTTTTGAATATGTTTCTTTAGTGGTGGTAAAAATTAAAAGTGGTACCATGAAAGTGGTAAACATAAAATTTACCCTTCCCTTTTACCTTTGTTTTTGTGTTAACTAAACTATTCTTTTTTTTTATAATTTCTTTTATTATGTGTTAGTTTCTTCAAAAATATATCATTTATTTAAAATTTACTAAAACAATTATTTTTATTCAGTTTGATTTTAAAAATTAGACTAAAATAAAACACTTTTAATCACTTTGCAAGAATATTTTTTTCCTTTTTCCTTTGTTTTTGTGTTACCTAAACTATTTTTCACTTTTCAATTTTTTTTTATTCTTTATTTTTTAAACCAGCATTCGGTTTCAGTTCAGATATTTCCGTTTTTGGGGTTTTTGTTCTAGAAATTTAGGAACCGTTCAGGTGTTTAGAAAGTTTGTTAGTTTCAGTTGGGTTACTTCAGTTTTTGGTTTGATTTAGCAGCAAAGTTGGCAACCTAGCCATATGCAAAAAAGAAATTGGGTCCAAATCACTTCTAATTTGATTCTGGTTTTTCGGGTAACTACGGATTTATAAATAAAACTATCGGATAATTTGGGGTTTTCAGAATGAACAATTTTTAATATTTTTAGTCAAAAATGTTTTGGGTAATTTGGTTTTTCGAGTAATTTGGTTTATAAATAGTATTTTTAGGATATTTGGTTATTTATAAATTAAATATAGTTAATATTTGTAAGTTTATAATTTCTATTTTAAAATTTCAAGTACCCATTTGGTTCTTGGTCCTTCAATTTTTTTTTGGTTCTATAGATATATGATCTGTGCGGTTATTTATGAAATTCAATTCAAATTTTAGTTTCGGTTTTTCAATAGGATTTTTTTTCTCTTATCATGTCTGAGTAGATCACCCTTGTTAGATTTAAGGATTTCATGAGTTTAATGTCAAATTGATAATCATAGGATTGCTAGGGTTTCTTATAGATTTCTACACCATGATTTTTTATCATACTAGCTTCTAGAGTAGTTGGAGTAACAAAGAGAGTGTGTCTGATAACCTGAATCTAGAATCACAGGATAACCAGAATAGAACGAGTGTGACCGATAACCTGAATCAAATACTTCTGGACTAATTACTTATTCGCAACGAGAGTTGGTCTAGGATTTAGTTGAATAACATCAAATATTGGTTGTTGCTTGTTTGATTCATCGCGTATAGGCAATGAGAGTTGGTATTTGATTCGAGTTAGAAATATGATAGTTTATCTCAACGAGAGTTGGATAACTTGTTGTTTGCATTTGAGTTCTAGAATTGAACCTTATAAACCCTCGACACCATTGATAGTAGTCTTGAATTCATTGTGTGATAATTCCTAGATCTAGTGCATTTCTCCTACCGCTTACATTTCTATCTATTTTCTTATTTTGTTATTTGCTTTCTAACTGATTTCCTAGCTTAATCTGAAACTCAAGTCTATTGTGTGAACCATAGAGTCTCTGTGAATTCAATCTTCAATTACTACAACGAACCTCTTATTTGAAAGAGTACCTTGAAGGTTAATTTGATCATATCACCCGCTCATTAACACCCAAATCGTCAAGAGCAATACATGTTCATTACATATACCATTAGCGTTTCGTGTAAAACCTACGAAAATGTTGCTAGCAAAACATCATCAAGAAATAGCTTACGTAAAACCTCATTGAGTTAAACGAAACAAATTTCCCAGAAGATTATAAGAAAAAAATTCACGTAAAATATGCGTAATAATCACTCTTAGAACACTACCCTACGTCTCTCGACAAAGATACGCTAATAGTCTTCATAGAATCGGTTACCCACAACTTTCGTACAACTAGAACAAGTTATACGAAAATGTCTACATGAAAACAGTATCAGTGGTTTTCAAAACAACATGGCGATATGAACGAGGAAACAGTACTCCTCGCTTATTAATGTCACAATCACTTACAAACAATACACAAAACATCTCCCATGAAAAATAACATGGAAAGTTTCGCATATGATATGACTTGTCCGAGACAGCTTGCGTAAAATCATCACAAGTTCTAAAAATCACTTTTGTATAATCTTTACAAACAAATCACACAAATTAGTTTGCGAGAAAACGAGATCGGCATCTTCGCACTACATAGCAACAGAGATATAGAGAGACCTTCCTTTCACGCGTTAAGGTCTCTTCCCTTGTTAACTTTTTTTCTCCTCGGTCGTTAACATGACAAGTAAACTATAAGGAACATGCTCCCATTACTTTTATATGAAACTTCTCTTGTAAAGTTTCACAAAACATCTTTGGCCAAATACTTACAGCTCACTGATATACCTTGGTTTTTATGGATTTTGACCATGGTATAAGTCCAGTTTTAGAGTCGATATCAATGTTTCGAGTCAGTTCAAGAGTCTTTGCAGGCTCATATACGTTTGGGAGCATTTTGGAGAATAAAGAGCTATGTGGAGGATTAAGAGAAGTTGTGCTGAAAAGTTGAAGTCAGAGTTGATAATTGAAGAGCGTGTCGATCGACACTCACCCTTGGTGTCGGTCGACACCCATGCTAAAACCGACCAATTCTCAAGAATTGCAAGTCAGCCCAAAAAGTTTCCCTTATTTATAAAAGTTCTCACATCGTGTTTTAACCTATACCAGAATTCGACCCACACCCCCGTGCAGGTATTTATTACACTTTAAAAACATGAATATTATTTAAATTTTTATTAATTAACATTTTAAATATTTATCTTATTTCAAAATATTTATAAACATAATAATTAAATATTTTAAATGCTGTAAAAAATATTGACTTGTGCGCTATACTACACATTCGACAAATATTGACCCATTAATATGTTTGAGCAATTTTTCTCTTAACAAATTTTTTTTTCCAAATGTAATAATAATTTAAATATTTTGATTAAATATAGGTCATATGGCGAGATTTAGATACATCAGAAAAATAATATTGTTAGAAACATTAAATATTATTCTACAAGTAATTCAGTGATATTTATATTTTAGTATCGATATTTTTTATTGTTGAAAATAATTAATAGTAACTGAAAAGGTTAAAATATATTTTAGAAATATTTGATATATATATATATATATATATTAAGTGAGATTTAGATAGATTAAAAAATGAATATTTGGTTATAAACAATCCATATTATTTTACAAATAATTCTAAAAAATTTTTTTTGTTGAAATGTTAAATTTATTTATCAACAAAAGAAAAAAATGTTTACAGCACAATAGAGTTTGGAATATATATTTAATCTTAGCATATATATTTTTTATTGTTGAAAATAATTAATGGTAACAGTTAAACCTATATTTTTGGAATATTCAAAATACATATATCTTAGGCCTTACAAGCTAAATGTGTTGGGATTATATGATACTTGAAAAATATTACATAGTATTATTAAAAATATTTTTTAAACTTGAATTTTCCTAAAATTTAGCTAAATCATTTTAGGAAATATCTTGAACACAGAAATTTAGCAAAACTTGATTTAGGAAATAATTTAATAAAATAGGAAAAGACAATAACTACCTAAGTTAGGATTATTTAATACTTTAGTGGCATGACAATGTAAATATTGGAGAAAACTAGGGTAAATTCAATTTTGTAATTTTTTAATAGATTAGATTATTTTATTTTCGGCCATTTTTGAAGCTAAGCTTATTTTAGATTTCAAGAGAAGATCATAACTCTTTCAATTACCAATTGGAACTCATGTTTTGATTTATTTATGTTATCAGATTCTCTTAAGAAGAAAGAAATGCAATAATTGAATGTTCGGTAGTTGTGTCTGAGATATACAGTTAAATTTTCTATTTTTGACAATGAACGACTATTTGATTACTGAAACTTAAGGTTGTCTGGGTAACCAAACTGGAATAGAACAATCAGTAAAACAAATTTCTCTATGAAAAACCTTTTACTCCTAGCTAAAGAATAAGAAATTACATTTTTCGGTCTTGGGATGTACGAGATCTTGAAGTTTGGAAAACACAATCGTAGAGTCTTTATCACCTCCACTTCTGTTAAGAAGCTCGGCCATGCATGAGGGTCATTTCCCATTACAATCCGTACCAAAGTTATGACATGTTGAATGAATAAGTATTCTTTTCATAACCTATCATAATGCTTCTAATTATGTGTGCGCAAAACAGCTTCTTTCCTTCTTAAGTTGTTTGTCCCCATAAGTTGAATATTTCCTAAGCTATCCATCCAAACTCATATGCATCCACTAAACTGAGTTGTAGAGGTCCATGAACCATTCACCATACAAATATTACTCAAGCTTCAGACTTCTATTTGCTCATTAGGAGTTTCTTGTGGCGATAAAGGTATTGTCTCATTTTCTTTGAACCACGCTTGACACTCGTTTTCTGCGTACCAGACTAGCTTCATAGGATCTCTGTCTATCCCCCTAGTTTATCGTTCTAAACCTTCTGGATATACCATATTATATAGAGATAAGGATCCATGTCCAATTCTGGTTCGTCGATGTTGTTCTTTCTCCATAAAAGATAGTCCATATTAGCATAAATGTTCGGTAAATGAAAAATGCAAGGGCTTGATTAAATTGCTGATAAAGACAATGCAGTAATGCTGGTGGGCATTCAAAATAGCATGCGTAACAGTTTCTTCGGGTTCTCCACATCTTGGGAAATAATTAGACTTTTTCTTGGGTTCACCCCCTAGGGTGAACCTTTAGGTTCACCAACCAATAGAAAATTGTCATTTTAGATCTAGTATCTTTTAATTAAGGAAACAAAATAACTTGCCAAATTATATTATGCTTTTAAAATAAAAAATAAAATATTAAATAAATAAAAATAACAATAGTTCTAAAAAAAGATTATTTAAAAAAAATATTTGTTTTTAAGATTTAGAGTTTAGTGTTTAAGATTTATAATTTAGAATTTATCCAAATGTTTAGTATTTTTCCAAGGGTTTAGGGTTTACCTAAGGGTTTAGGGTTTATCCAAGGGTTTAGGGTTTTCCCAAGGGTTTAGGGTTTTCCCAAGGGTTTAGGGTTTAGGATTAGAGTTTAGGGTTTAGTGTTTTGTTGACAACATGTTTAGTGTTTTTCAAAGGGTTTAGAGTTTACCCAAGGGTTTAAGGTTTAGGATTTGAGTTTAGGGTTTAGTATTAGAGTTTAGGGTTTAGTGTTTTGTTGACAACATTTTTTTTTTTTTGAATTCGTTTTTATATATTATTTTTATTTATTTTTAAATTTTATTTTGAAAAGATAATATAATTTACCAAGTTATTTGGTTTCCTTAATTAAAAGATATTAGATCTAAAATGACAATTTTCTATTGGTTGGTGAACCTAAAGGTTCACCCTAGGGGGTGAACCCAAGAATAACTCAAATAATTATCACATTGCATGTGACGACGTATCGGGTTCCTCGTTACCGCCACATTTAATGTTACATATAATTTTAAGGTATTTCAATAATATAAGGTATATACCTTTTTTACCATTCCTAGTTTCCTATAGCAGTTACAAACAGAATTGAATTGCATTAGGATCTTGTTTAAGCTTATCTGTTTAAAATTTCGAGATTTTATAGTAAATTGAACAGTGTAGGAGGAGATGACTCTATCTAATGAGAGAAATAAAAGAGAAGAAACCTATCAAAATGTTCTAATTGGCTACAACAGAAGCCATGGCTAAGGTGTACTTATGCTTAAGGTAAGCTTTGATGAAAGGGTCCAAGTCACCATCCATTACAGATGTGATATCTGAAGTCTCATGACTTGTTCGGACATCCTTAACCAGTTTGTAAGGATGAAACACGTAGTTCCTGATCTGCTGTCCCCACTCAGCTTTCACTACATCTCCTCTTATTTCCTTGATTTCAGTCGCACGTTGCTCCTCCGCAATCACCAACAGTTTCGCCTTTAGTCGGGCCAGACCTCTCGTCTTGTTCGCCGATTGACTTCTCTCCTCTGCCACTCAATATAAAATCATTTCTCATATATCAGTAACGCACAACATGCGAGAAAGCGTCAAAGGATCATGCGGGATATTCAGATTCTTCACTACAGGTTGTTTACTTAGACCAACATAAGAGTAGATTAGTGGAGACTGCAAGGACAAACCTGAGCAACGGACGGCAACACCAGTAGGGATGTGAGTAATGCGAACAGCAGTTTCAACCTTGTTGACATTCTGTCCTCCTTTTCCACCAGCCCTCGTGAAAGTAATCTCAAGGTCCTCCTCTGGTATTTCAACTCCGACTGCTTCATCAGGCAGAAGCGGCATCACCTCCACACCAGAAAAGCTCGTCTGTGTGCAAATATCAAAATATAAGTGAATAGCACAAAAAAAAACACATATGCTTTTGGAGTTCATTAACACTCCACCACATTAGTGAGCGGCTGCTATTTACCATAGATGTGTACAAAATCATATAAATTGTTTCATGTCAAAAACTTTTTAAGTAAGAGGAGTAGGTTAATAAACCTGGCGAAGGCCTTTGGAATTGAATGGTGATTGTCGTACAATCCTATGAGTTCCTTTCTCCCCAGAAAGGTAACCATACGCATAACGCCCATCGATCTCAAGCGTGGCAGACTTAATCCCAGCTTCCTCTCCAGCCGACATTTCAACAATTTTAGTCTTGTACCGCTGCTTCTCCCCCCACCTCATATACATCCTAAGTAGCATGTCGGCCCAATCCTGCACTGGAAGTTATCAAAGAAAAATTATAGGAAACACACAGATAGTCTCAAAGGATTGTCATGTCAGGTAAACAGTGATTACCTGAGCATCAGTCCCTCCAGCTCCAGCAGTAATGGTGACTACCGCGCCTTCTTTATCATAAGGTCCTGATAGAAGCTGCGTTAGCTCAAATCGATCAACGGATTTGTTCAACTCTTTGATGATTCCCATGGCCTCTTCAAGCAGGCTCACATCAGTAGAATCCATCTCTTCTGTTAGCTTAACAATCGTTTCCGCATCTTCAACCTGGCTCACAAAGTATTATTACCACAATTTTTAAGGACAATTCAAAAAGAATCAGGTACCATAGATTTGAATTCAGAGAGCAAGCGCAACCGATCTTTGAGATCGTTCAAGGCGGAAAGCGTTTCTTGAGCTTTAGCACGATCGTCCCAGAAGGAGGTATCAGTAGCTTTTGACTCCAAAAGAGCAATTTCGTGTTGTAACTGCTCCAAACCAGCAGAAGCTCTAATCTCTTCAACACGAGCTGATGCTATTTCTACATCCTTCCTCAATGTATAAAAATCTATAAACAAAATGGAAAATCAAAACCTCAACACTACAAATCTCAAATTATAAGTGGTACCTTGCATCACCCACTCGCTCGTATCACTTTCGCTCAGGTTACTCTCCTGTGTAGCGAATGATACTGAAACACAACAAAATAAAATAAAAATGGAAGAAAATTGTTAGCCCGATGAAGACGAAAATTTTGAAACTGCAGCTATAGACTGAGAGAAGAACAGACTGGGAGAAGTGAGACGAGAGGTGGAAGAATAAGATAGATGGGGGAGACGAAGCGGAAGCGAGAGACGAAGAAGATGGAGAATCTTCGGTCGGAGAAGAGGAAGCGTAGGTTTTCCGGCGATGACGAGAGGTCTGAGAACGGTGGTGACCTCCATCGACATATTCCTTTCCGCTGTTTCCCCAAATCTAATCGCTCCTGCAACTTATCCACACCAAGCTAGCTAGCCCCCACGTCATCAGTTTCAAAAAACTTTTTTTAACATCTTCTTTTTATTATTATCAAACAAAACTTTAACATATCACTACATTTTGTGCGGATAATTGTTTTAACTTTTTAAAAAACATAAAGTATATGTTTATTGTATATAAATATTGTGATATAAGCATTCGATTATTATTTGTTTTGAAATTTTTTTTATCATATACTAATTACTAGGTGATTTTCCATGCTCATGCACGGATATAAATATTTATAAAATAAATATACTATAATAATTGATTGTTATTTATTTTAATTTCAATTAACTTATAATTTGTTTACAATTTATATTAATAGTATTATATTATTTTAATTAGATATATGATTTTAGATCAAAATCAAAGATGAAAGATGTGTGGGCCGGTGAATACTCCCCCCAAAATAAAAACTTTCATGTGGTCAGCTATCCAAAAAGTCATTCCCATTGGAGAAAACCTACAGAGAAGGGGTGTTACACAGGAAGCCAAATGTATAAGATGTGGAGAGTTGGAATCAGAAGCTCACATTTTCTTCAAGTGCGACTTTGCTAAAAAGGTATGGCAGCAGTTTAATCTTTCACCAACTGTGGACATCGCTTCTCAGACAAGACTCAAAGCGGTGCTAGTAACCTCCAGGACAAACTGCTGCCTCCCACCTCTAGGAGTCACCACCAACATACTTCCCTGGATCTTCTGGTCTCTGTGGACAGCAAGGAATACACTAATCTTCGAGAAGAAAACCTACACAGTGGAAGACACGGCCATAAGAGGAATCAAGTTAGCTAGGGAATGGATTCAAGCTGAACCGGCTCCACACGCATCATCAGTAAGAGCTAGGAGAGGAATTACCAACAGGCCACGCCTCGAGACAACCCACAGATCCTCTACCGACATCACAAGTTGCAAAACTGACGCGGCGTGGGATAAGAAGACCAACACAGCCGGAATTTCTTGGATCATCGAAGATCTTCCCCGATCCATCGACTTGCGGGGTGTGATGGTCCAGCAAAACGTCTCCTCTCCTCTTGTGGCTGAAGCTTTGGCGGTGAGGGAAGCTCTCCAAACGGCGTCCTCTTTGAGTGTGACACACCTTCGGATGTACTCCGACAACCAAACCCTGATCAGGGCCATCAACGAAAAACTGTTCGAGAAAGAGATCTATGGCATCTTGAACGATATCGAAGCTTTCTTTTCTCTGTTTGTCGATTTAGTTTTCTTCTATCTCCCTAGGGCTGAGAATGGGCATGCTGATGCATTAGCCAAATACATTCTCAGAAACCCAAACCATGTAATGGACCGGCCCATGGGCTAAACCCTTTTCCTTTCCTTTATTAATGCAAAATTTCGTTGACCAAAAAAAAGACATATGATTTTAGATATGTTATATCTAGTCGGCTTTGTTGGTTTTACAGTCGTTGTAGTTATCATTTGGGTATATTAAATTGCATATATTTCTCTGAATTCAACTATAATTTTTTTATTTTATATATATTAAAATATTATGATTAATTTTCTTATTTGCATTATCTGTAAATATATTTAAGGAAGTTGATGTATAACTTAAGATATATTGTGCTTAGAATGAAATATAAAATAAACTAAAGTATCTGATTCCAAATTACATAAATTAATATAACGATAATATTCTACAGTCTCATGCATATATATAAATTTTACAGAAAAAAAACTAAATTAACAGTTGGTTAATATTTTATTTTCATTTATTAATATGTTATGAGTCATACTATAATTTACATTTATAAAATAAATTATTATTGTAAAATTATTTATTCTTATTGTAGTTAAATCTATGATTTTAGATATAAGTTGGATTAGTTGAGTCACTCATGTTGTGAGTACATTGAGTTATAATATTCTACAGTCTCATGCGTATATATAAATTTTACAAAAGAACTAAATTATAACAGTTGGTTAATATTTTTTATTTTCATTTATTAATATGTTATGAGTCATCCTATAATTTACATTAATAAAATAAATTTAATATGTTTTTGGAACTTAATAGGACCATAATCAAAATACCAAAGCAAATCTGAATTCTCATTTTTAAGATTATTTAAAATAAATTTTAATTTCCATTCAATAAATCAAAGGCATAAAGTTATTTAGAATTTGAAAAATATTTCAATTATTGTAAATAGTGATATTTGTTTATGAGCTTTCAAAAATGTATCAACCACTTACGCATGTAACTTCCTATTGTTCATCCCTTTATTTTCTAATATTTTTTTAAAAAATTATCAACATATAATTTAATAAATATTATGAAAATACATGCACAACGACATAAAAATCATATTATATAAGTAAAATTTAATTTATAGATTTTTTTTGCTGTAATTGAAAGATATTATAGTCAAATATATATATTAAAAATAGACAAAACATTTCAATTATACTAATTATAAACTATGTATGATACCCTTAATAAATTTTCTTAACCACATTGTTATATAAAAAAGAATTATATATAATATGTTAATATTTTAAAAAGAATCATACGAATTAACCTTTTTTCCTTATTTACATTTTTGATTTTTTATATTTTCTGAAATTAAATTTTGATATTATTATAAAGCTAAGGTGATAACTATACAATTTTCTACGATACATAGGAATATTATACTTTTTGATAAGTATACAATTTCCTATTTTTAAAAATTTCTCCTAACAATTTTATATATATAATTTCCTAATCCTAAGAAAATATAGATATAAAGAAATATTTTATTACTACAAAAGTATATTGTATGTTATTTAAAAATATTATTTAAATAGATTATTTCTATTTTGTGAACTTCCTTTTTTAGTGAAATCATATTATATATAAATATATTTTCGTTTTTTAAACTTTATAAATGTTTCCTTTTTATTATATATGGTATTTGGAAAATTTTGAAAAGGAAACAACATTAAAAATTTAATAACAGTATTTAAACGTAATATTTTTAATTCATTAAGGGTATTAGTGTAATCAACCACCGTGAGAGTTAGCGTGACCGCGACACATAAGAAACTGACTTCTCAAATAATAATATAGAGATTTCATTTATTAATATGTTATGAGTCATCCTATAATTTACATTAATAAAATAAATTTAATATGTTTGTGGAACTTAATAGGACTATAATCAAAATACCAAAGGAAATCTGAATTCTCATTTTTAAGATTATTTAAAATAAATTTTAGTTTCCATTCAATAAATCAAAGGCATAAAGTTATTTAGAATTTTAAAAATATTTCAATTATTGTAAATAGTGATATTTGTTCATGAGCTTTCAAAAATGTATCATCTACTTACGCATGTAACTTCCTATTGATCATCCCTTAATTTTTTAATATTTTTTTTAAAAAACATCAACATGTAATTTGATAAATATTATAAAAATACATGCACATTCGACATAAAAATCATATTATATAAGTAAAATTTAATTTATAGTTTTTTTTGCTGTAATTGAAAGATATTATAGCCAACTAAATATATAAAAAATAGACAAAACATTTCAATAATACTAATTATAAACTATATATGATACCCTTAATAAATTTTCTTAACCACGTTGTTATATAAAAAAGAATTATATATAATAAGGTAATATTTTAAAAACAATCATACGAATTGACCCTTTTTTCCTTATTTACATTTTTTTATTTTTAATATTTTCTGAAATTAAATTTTGATATTTTTATAAAGCTAAGGTGATAACTATACAATTTTCTACGATACATAGGAATATTATACTTTTTGATAATTATACAATTTCCTATTCTTAAAAAATTTCTCCTAACAATTTTATATATATAATTTCCTAATCCTAAGAAAATATAGATATAAAGAAATATTTTATTACTTCAAAAGTATATTTTATGTTATTTAAAAATATTATTTAAATAGAAAAGGAAACAACATTATAAATGTTTCCTTTTTATTATATATGTTATTTGGAAAATTTTGAAAAGGAAACAACATTAAAAATTTAATAATAGTATTTAAACGTAATATTTTCTAATTCATGGGTATTAGTGTAATCAACTGCCGTGAGAGTTAACGTGAGCGCGACAGATAAGAAACTAACTTCTCAAATAATATTATAGATATATACAGTATTGAATGTTGTTTGTATTTTCGAACTTTTAGAACATATAAAATTATTAGTAATACACTAAGTAATTATTTGAATTGTTATTTGAAAGAAAATGAGATAAGATCTAAAATTAGGTATAAAATGTATTTATAGTAGCTTAAGACATAAATAGCAAAATGGTAAAAAATCTTGTCAAACTCTGGATGTTGACATTTGGAATGCTCACAGCGTCTTGGTTGCCCGCCTCAAGGCCGCTCCAACACTTTGTCTCTGAAGGTCTTGATGGTTTCTTAGTCGCAGCCTTTGAGACCGCTGCAACATGTCGAGTGAGCTCACGCATAACTTCACCAAAAATCATGTGGCTACCACATACCGCTGCAATAGGCCGCTCCAACACTTGGTATCGTCTTCTAAAGGTTTACATCGGGTTTGGGGCATGGCATTAGGCCGCTGTGAAGGCTCAATTTCGTTTCTCGACCAAAATCACTCTTTTTGCCTCAAAACCCTTCAAATGCTTTAAACTCACCAACAACTATCTCCAACACATGATATAGACATATTCAATGCAATGCAACCTAAATATGCCTAAATGGTGATATATATGATCAATATTACACAAAATGATGGTTAAAATCATGCAAATTCATAAGATATCAGTGATTCAATTGTTGCATCGCTATCCATTTCATACACTTCCGTTCAAGGAGGTAACATGTTTTGTTATAGTTGGATCGAGATGAAGAGTGTAAAAGACAAGCCAAGATTACCATTTTATATACAAACGCCTTTTGACTGATCCCTTGAGAACTTGAATACTCTTTTCGAGTTGTATTATCTTTTGATTAGCTTCTTTATATTCATCATATTCATTGTCAATAATATTAGTCGAATTCGAAATCTTAGAGATCTGCTCATAGAAATGTTTTCTCACCGTTTCCCTAAACCCTACTATGTTCACGTTAAAATTCTGATCAGAGGTTTTAGCTCCCACAACTTTGCACTATTTGTAAGGATACAATAAAAAAAAAAAATCACTGACTCAAGAGCCCGATCGAAGATCAGCAATATCGAAATGGATCATAAAACTAGTGAATTCAACATGAAAATGAAAGTTATATGAACTTTTTAAATGAAAGTGGAGAGAAAATAAAGTTTTGTGAGTGTAGAATAAGAAGATACGAGATAGAAATTGAATAATTGAGTTTTAACTGTTCTAAAATAGTTGTTTATGGTGGTTGGAGAAATGATGATAGTGACATTGTTGTAAAGAAGAATAAATGTTAGGGTGTTTATAGTTTTTTTTTGTAATTTTCGAAAAGAAAAAAAAAGTATAATGGCATTCTTGTAAATATTGAAAATTTTAATTATTGTATGGAAACATAATTACAAAATATATAGATTTTTTTTTTGAAATGATTATTACAAAATATTATTGACCAAAGGACATAACCCGTAGCGGTCTTGGTTTCATTTGGGTCCTGTTAGGACTTAGGAGGGGTCTCCTGCGATCGTTTTTTGGGTTGCCTCTTGGTTGAGTTATTCTGGACGCGAACCGCTGGGCTTTCATGCTCTTGTTGTCTTGTCATCTACATTTCGTCGAGTCCACTGAAACTCAGACTTCGATGGACCATTCCGGTTCGAGGTGTTGACCTCGATGTTCCCCAACCTCGAAGCATACATATTGGAAGCTGGGAACTCGGGAGTTCAAAATGCTCCTTGGCTTTGTCTTTGGGGCATGGGGGTGCAACTTGCAGGCTTTGATCGATGTCTCGATCGGTCGAGAGCCCAGTTCGATGTGCCGTGAGTTCCCTCTCAGCTTGTTCTAGTCGATTGACTATAGTTCAATGCGCGATCTCATGGCCCTGTGACTTATCTTTGAGGGTGTAGAGCATGCTTCGTAGCTTGGCCACTTCCTCGTTGATTGACGTGCTTGCGTTCGATTTCTCGGATCATACTCTGCTGTTCTTTCATTTGATTTGAGAGCACAATGATATAATCATATGCAAATCGACAAAAATGGACTTTTATAATCTTGATCTGGTGCAAATGACTCTGCTATCTTCTCCTTTGCATGTTGGTTGTTTCGAGATCTTCGGGGTATTTTTCTCTTGACTTGTCTTCCGATGATTCTGGAAGATATTCCTTCGACATTGTTTTTCCAGTTTCAAACGAGTCTTTGACCTCGTTCCTTTTGTTCGAGCTCGAGATCATCTCTGAGCATCAGTCTTCGATGAGGCCGAGCCCTAAGTCTTTCTTTAACATGGGCCGGCATATGTTTTCGCTAGATCATGTCGAAGTTTGGGTCCAACATTTTTGTGAGAGATAAGGTCCAAAAGGGTGAGGTTTGAGTTGTACATATACCTTCCACATCGCAATATGCAGACATATTCACTAAAGGTTTACCGTCTTCTTTGTTCATCGACTTTCACTCCAGTCTAGACGTGTTAGATCCCCGCGCTCCAACTGCAAGAGGGTGTTAGAGCACCATTATCGCGGGCTCTTAAAGCCCGTATTCAATGTATTCAGATTTAAAAAAAAAGAAAAATTGGCTAATTAAAGAGGAGACGTCGCTTAATTAAGCCACACAAGAGACGGGTTTTGTGAACACGTGTCATTATCTCATCCCTCTCTCTCTCTACCAAAGCATTCTCTCTCTTTCTTTCGTGTCTCCTCGGCGACTCCGACTCCATCTGCTGATCTCTCCTCCACGATGACCTATCAGCGACGACTCCGACTCCATCAACCGGCGACTCTGACGATGACCTCTCCGCGATGACTCCGGCGCCATCAGCCGACTCAGAGACTCACTTCTCGTCAACCTCACGTTTTCCTCCGCCGCCGCGTCTTCTTCGCACACAGGTTTCAAAACACTAATCTGATTCTTTACCAAAAGTGATCATAGACTTAAATCTAAAATCTCATTTAAATCCAATTGAATAAAAGACTAGAGAAGAAGGAAACAAAGGTGGAGAAGAAGAAAAAGTACACAGTTTGAGATGGAGTTTCGAAAGAGAGATCCGGATCAGATATGAGTTTGGGAGATCACATATGGAGTTTCTATTAATAGAGGACGTGGCAGGGAAGCCATAGAAACTGACGTCTCTGTCATTGGAGTAATGACTTCGTTGTGGTGTGCCTTGCTTCCTACGCAAGCATCAGAAGTAGCAGCTCAAATCTGGGAGGTTCAACTGTTCTGTTGCAGCAAATTCAAGAGAGCGTGGGAGGTTCATTTGTATGCTGATCTGACTGAAACTTTGTACAGATGTAGGGGACACTGCAGACTCAGAGTTCAACGGTGTGATCGAAAAGTGGACGGTCAGTTTATTAGTTATTCATGTATTTCTGAACCGGTTTGGTACATTGTGAAACAGAGTGGTATGTTGATGGATCGTCTTGTTTGGTTGGGAAAATGAGCTCGGACTGAGCTCATATTTGGCAGGAACCTTATGGACTCGTGGATATATGTTCAACTATAAGGAGAGAGGGTCTGGAGTTCGGGAACATGGAAAACGAGCGGTACAACGGATCTGTCCAAAGTTGAGAAAATGAAAACTTGTTGTCAAGTGGCTAAGGTGAGGGATTTATGGGAGCATAGTTCATATTTTTCTGTTATACTACATGAGTTATAATATGTAGGCTTAGATCTGATTGTTAGTTAGAAATTCTATGATTATATGGTGAAGGTTGCAAAGTGTGTTACACTTAATAAGGTTAACTTTACTTGCTATCTCCTTGGACTTGTTATTAGTGAAATTGTTATAAGGAACATTGTTTTGAAGATGGTTAAACTTTCTTATTTGCTTGTCCAGTTTATTGGTCTATGCTTTGGTTTGTTTGGCTCCTTGTAGCTTTATTGTATCCTCCATTGATGGAGTTGAACTCTTCTATATTTCATTGAAAGTAGTTTGATAAAAAAAAAAGTAGGTTTTAAAGTACATTTAAGTTTCAATGAAAATAGTTTTAAGAAACCTTAATTAAGAGACTTGCATTGGAACATATAAATGTTCAAGTCTCTTAACTAAGTCTCTTAATTCACTTTTACTACTTAAAAGTATTAAAAAAAGAATAAGAGACCCTAAATGGGTCTTTGGGATAATGATGCTCTTAGAGCATCTCCAATGGTGTTACCACCATTGGAGTTCTTAACATTATTTTAGTAATTTTTTTTTGTTTGAATAGTTAAGAATTCTAATAAAAAATGTTTGTCCAATGGTATATCTAATTAGGAGTCCTTAGATATAATCTTGTTCCATGTTTCCTTCACCTGAAAGAGATTTACAAGATAGAAATTAGACATCAAAAGTAATCAACTTGTTCTCCTATACAATCGAACTTGTTCTCCTATACATTCACAACATTAAAGAATATGACTTATAAACAATCTGAAAAGAATCTGAAACCGTAAAGAATTCACAACATTAAATAATTCACAGAGCACACAATAGTAATACTAATCTATGAGAAGAAGATAGTACTTCTGGGTAAACAATCTGAAGAACACAACACTCCAATCGTAATGAATCACAGAGTCAAAATCTTAACAACACAACACAACACAACCCTCTTTGAACTACAAACAAAAATCGTTTTCAAACACTAACTACAAACGAAGACTTTCCCAAATCAATTCAAACACAAATCATTTTGAAACCTTAATAGATTGACTCTTTCAAAATAAGAGAAGAAGATAATCCCAAATCGCATGAAACCAAGATCGTTTTCAAACATTAATGTACTTACTAGATTTTGACCCGCGCTTTCAAAGCGCGGATATATTTATTGTTTGATAACTTTTTTTAATTGAAAGAATTTTTTTAATTTTTATATTTTATGTATAATATTTATTAAAATTATTATAATTTTTGTTAACTGTATTGAATTTGTGAAATTAACTATACACTTGTACCATAGCCATTTCACACATTAATTATAAATTTAATTCCTAACTTTCATAACATGTTTTTTTCTTCTTAGTTTTGTGACTATTGTCCAATAATATATAGTAATTATTGCTCAAATTATATACTAAACAATGATATTTCTGTTTTTATAATATCAAATTCTAGTTCCAATTTTTAGTATAAAAATGTATATTAATATTATCTAATTAAATATCAATTAGGCAATCAATTTTAATGATAATATTATTAAAACAATATCAATTTAAAAGGCCCATAGTAATCAAACCAAATGTTAAAAATTATTAGATTTTATTAATAGTCGAGGCCCAAAGCTTAATTTTAAAACATCTTAGACAAAAAACTCATTCACCTTTGGTGTTGTTTTTTTCTTTTTTTTGCTGTCGAGACCTTTGGTGTCTCTTTCTGGAAAATTGAAAGCTGGAAAATATCAGAACATTCTCTCTTTATTACCACCGATTGTTCTGGTCTTAAACTCATGGATCTGTAAAACTCAACTCCGACCGTTCAGGTACTTGTATAATATCATATTTTTTCTTCGTAATGTATAGATACTGGTAGGGCTGTTCAATATGGTAAAACCGAACCGTACCGAACCGAACCGAACCGAAATAGACAATATGGTTTGGTTTTGGTATATACCATATAAACCGAATGGATATAATTTTATAAAAACCGTAGAATTTGGATATGGTTTGGTATATAACCGATTAAACCGAATAAACCGAACAAAACCGATTAAAAGTAGAAACATATAAATATGTATCTATTTTAAAACAATACATGAAAATCTATTTGTTACATAAGTTAAATTTGTGTTAATAACTATTACCATAATTTTATAGTAATAAAAAACCTTAATTTGTAAAACATTTGAACTATAATTAAATAACAATACATCGCAATTCATACATCTTATTTTCTAAGTCTTTTTTTGATCTTTTTGATTTATTTTAGTCTTCACTTAATTAATATGAAGATTATAAATTTGATGGACAATAATTAATGGAAAATTTTCAATTGAAAAAACATGACTTTAATGAACACTAAATATGGAAGAGTGGAAAAACTTTTCTTTTATGTTTTTGTTTTGTTTCATATTTTTATTTTCAAAATTTCAAGCTTTGATTTTAGTTATAGAATTGATTATTTTATTTGATGGTAGAAGCATTTTTACTTTTTTGTTCATCTATTTGAACATGTAATATATTTTTAATAAATGACTGTGTTGACAATATGACTCTAAAATTCATATAATATGATCTCAAACAAAATAATTATGTTTTTTGGTATAAAACCGAATAAACCGAAAACCGACGGTATATAAACCGAACCGAACCGAAGTAAATATGGATTTAGAATGGTAGTTATATTTTACTAACCGAAATACCGAAAACCAAAAAAAACCGAACCGAAACCGAACCGATATCCGGATTGAACACCCCTAGATACTGGGATCATCTGTACTATTTTCGAGCTGGAATCTGAAAGATTTAAAATTTCTCATTTTATAAATCTTTTGCATGTCAGATTAGACTCCTCCGTTTATTCCGATGGTCGATCTAAGGATCGAAGAGCAAGTCAAAGATCTGATAAAAGCATGTAAGGTTTTGAAAGCCCGATTGAACTAATCTGTTTTAGTTAAATCTATTGCTTACTCTTTCTTTTTTCTTTTTTTTAGGAAACAAAGTGAAACAGAAGCTTCAAAACTCGGTAGATTCACCGAGGATGAGAAGAAAGATGAGTCTGAGATGGTTGTCGATTGTATCATAAGAAGTGTTGGAAGACAACCAAACGGTAAATATAATATCCCCTGTTCTTGAGATTTGTAAATACCAAATATCAAATTGTAACGTTTTTTTATTTCAGATTTCTTATGAATGTGAGATTGGAATGATCTTGAAGAGTCTGAAGACGATGTGAATCGATCAAAGACTACGAACTTTATCCTTCTATGAAGGAAAACATGACTTCAATATAAAAGATAAGTTATTTTCAGAAAGTTTGTCTTTTTTACATTAGATATAATGTATCTGCCATTAGAACCTTGACATGAACAATCTTGTTAGTGTGCCTTGGCTTCAAGTCGCTGATGGCGGTGATTTCTTCAATAGAAGCCATTTTTTGTTTGAGGTATGAGTTTGTTTAGGAAAAGGCTTCGGTATTTATAATAGGAAGAGGTAATAGGAAGAGTATATTAGGTATTCGAAAACTTGTAGGCTACTCTAAATATTTGCGAGATTTTTATAGTTAATAGTACTAAATGCAGTTACCAATTTGAAACGGTTGAATATTCTGTGAGTAAGTTACATGCAATCTAGATTATAGATTGATTTTTTTTGAACCGTTAATGTAGCTTCTGCGTATCTTTTTTTTCTAATATTAGTTGTACATTTATTTTAGAAATACCATAATTGTAGCTAATTCATATCTTCCACATTTTAAATCGGAAAATCATATAGGGAATATTATGTTGTTAACATTATTAATACTTGCCGCAATTTAGGAGACTTTTAAAATTGATTACGAAATGTAGAGAATGATTTGAATTTTTTTTAGTTAGAATAGATATGGGATCATGATAGGGAATATTATGTTGTTAGATCGTATCATCTTTTTTGTATATTTATTTTTACATTTATTATAGGTATCAAATAGGGAATATTATGTTGTTACTATTGTGAATACTTGCCTAAATCTTGGAATTATACCCTACTTGTCAAAATCTATGAATACCTTACATCTTATACGCAATATAATTATGTTGTTATTTTTTTAAAAAAATACGGAAATTAGGGGATGAATTGAAAAATAAACATCTTTGATTACCTTATTTTTGGTTAGATTAAACTGTCCATCATTATACATTGCATTATGATAAGCAAATCATAACATAGAGGTAGGTGTCATGAATCATCTAAATAAGCATGTGAACAGGCTCCATACATTTTTGAGAATCTATACGTTATATTGATCTTGGATAGTGTTTTGTTTAGAGTTCTAACCCCGAAAACTTTATATTTCAGGGTATAGAGTTTGATGATGTCGATGGGCTTTTCAGGGTATAGGATTCGATGGGCTAAACGTTATATTCTGATTGGTTTATAAACGCATGGGCTCACTCGATTTGGGCCTAAGTTGCTACGTGGAATCGTTATGGATAAGTGATTAAAACAAAAGATTTCTGATTGGTCTATTAACATGGACGTTTTTTATTAAAGAAAAAAAAAGAAAATGCAGTGGCATTTAGTTGTAAATATATTGAAAAGATAGGGGCAGAATCCTATTAGGGATTCTGCTTTAATAGTATAGATGTCCACAAATTTTCAAACTAAACAGGTTTAAGAATCATGGTTAGAGTTTAAAAAGAATTACTAATCAGATTTAAGAATCATGGTTATAGTTAAAAAAAAATTACTAATCAGGTTTAAGAATCATGGTTAGAGTTAAAAATAAAATTACTAATCAGGTTTAAGAATCATGGTTAGAGTTAAAAAAAAAATTAATAATCTCAAACCAATGAGACAGCGCCAACACATTAAGGACTTCATCCTTTTAATCCTTAGTTAAGGATTCATTCTTAACTTTTCTTAACTGTGCACTATTTTTTAATGTTTGTTTAATGATAAAGTGCTAAGGATCATAGCTAAGGATTTGGTATAATCCACCATTGTACATGCTCTTAGAGTCTAAAGAATATCCTTTATTCTTGTTTAGATTAGTTATCTAGCATTAAGGAACATCCCTGCTTTTTTGTGTTATATATTTGAAAGTAAATACAACAGAACATTCAAGGGAAATCTCCAATCTTCCAGTTTGTCACACATATTCGAACTTTAAAACTTCAAGAGAGAATTTTATGTAGAAATGGACGAGCCTTGCAAACGGCTTGCAGCGGAACTGCTTTGGGTACTGTATTACCAGTTCCTTCCTTCATATCCACTTCCTCTTCTCCAACTCTCTCCCACTCAAAGCATTGTATCAATGACCCGAGAGCAAGCCCTACAATTCTCTGGGCCAAACCCGAACCAGGACATGCCCTTCTCCCTAATCCAAACGCCAGAAGCTTTTGTGCTTCCTCTACTTTCTCAAACCGCTCTGGTTTAAAGCAATCCGGATCATACCACAAGTTTGGATCCCTATGTATGGCCCACGCATTCACCAACAACGTTGTGTTACGTGGCATATCGTACGACCCCACCTTGCAATCTTCTGATGCCATGTGTGGAACCAACAATGGTGTTGCCGGATGTAGCCGGAGTGTCTCTAGGACGATGTTCTTGAGATATGGTAACTCGCTGAGATCTGATTCTTCAATAAGCCGGTCTAAACCAACTTGTTTATCGATTTCGGTTCTAGCTTTACGTATAACGTCAGGATGGTTAAGCAAATTAGAAAGTGCCCATTCTAAAGTGACAGCCAGGGGCGGACGGAGGTGACGACCAACGGGGTCACGTGCCCCCAACTAAATTTTAGTTTTTCATAAGTAATTAGCTCAAGATCTTAATTTTCTTTGAGAAATTAGTTCAAATTTCATGAATGTGCCCCCAGTTAATCTAAATTTTATTAAAGTGCCCCCAATTAAAACTTGTTCTAGATCCGCCCCTGGTGACAGCTGATGTGTTAGTCCCTGCTATTACCATAACCTGCGCTACGTCAAATAGTCTTAGTTTAATAATAGCAAAAACGTTAACAAAAGACATCATAACAAGTGATAGGCAAAAATAAAGGAAAAAGAAATGGAAAAAAAAATTGAACGAACCAGTATGATGCCTTTGATGATTTGATCAGTGTAATACTCAGTATCAGATTTTTGGAGAACAAGCAAATGATCGATCATCGTATTACCGGTTTCTTGTTGTTCACGTTTATCGTCGATAAGGCCTTGTAAGAACTTATCTGTCTTTTTCCCTAATTCTTTTACCCTTTTCTCATAGCTTGAGAACAATCTCAAGATCGGAACATAGTCAACAGCATTGCCAGAACTCGTGTTGGCTCCGACATCTGCCACTAACTGACGGACACGTTTTGCTTCTTCCTCATCCGTTGTTTCTTCGCCGTAGTATCGTTTTCCTGTCATCATTCTCATTATGTTGTTGAACGTCAAGTCCGTAAGCATGGGTTTCATTTCAACAACCGATTTTTCAGAACCTGTAATTAATTCATTAAAACCGAGTTTTAGAACATGATATTTTAACTCTGACTACGCCTGTCGACATATATTACGAGTGAAGGCTATTTGGATGACGTGGAGCACAATGAATTGAATGTTGTGGCGAAGCATATGAAATCAATCAAAGTTACAATTTATTTTCTTGTGTTCTTTCTAATTGTTTTTTTTTCTAACCGAGTATCCTGGCCCTACCGTGATGGTCCAAACTAGAGACCGAAGTGAGCATGGACCCGAAGATCACTAGGTGGTTCACCGTTAACGGTCTTTCGTCTCGGACGCTGCAGTCCATATGTAAACATAATTCCCATTTTTTTACCAAAAGAAAAAACATAATTCCCATTTTTATGAGTAAAACTCCATTTTTTTCTCTTTCTACTCTTTTTAAAAAGATGAATAAAACGAATGAATGGCTGTAAACTTGTGATTTATTAAAGTTTTGATGGGACCTCTATCATATCATCCACCACAAGGGCCTATATCGCATATGATATCTATTTCATTTTAATTGTTCAACGTTTATGGTCTTAACAGTACAAGTCTACGAATATGTTTTCACTATATCAACAAATTCTCAAACAATAAAAACACATGTAGTATGTAGCATATATACCTGCGCTACGGAAGAGGCGGCTTATGAGACGGCGTACTTCGTCGGTACGGACATAAAGGAAGCAGTTTAGACGGTGGGTGGAGAAGATCTCAATGGTGCAGAGGCGACGGAGGTTGCGCCAGTGATCACCGTAAGGTGCAGCGATTATGTTTGTGTTGTTGTACCCAACGTGCTTTCCAATGATCACCTGAGGCCGGTTAGCTAGAACGACGTCGTTCTTCCCGAAGCACTCCTCCGCCGCGATCCTATGTGAAGACACCACGTATACTAGGCGGGATCCAAGTCGGAGTGACATCACGCCGCCTCCGCTGCCGTGGAGGGACTCAGTGAGGAAGCGGAGGGTGCGGTGGATGGGGGGTTTCAGAAGGCGGAGATGGCCTATCACTGGCAACCATCCCGGCGGAGATGGCGGAAGATTCTGCTTGTTTGGTTTCAAGAACTTGAGAAAGATAATCAATAATATGAGGGGGAATATGGAATAGAGAACAACTACCCTATTATTATCTTCCATTTGTTATTTCTTTTTTTCTCTTTTATTGTCTTTAGTTCAAGTGGTTATATAGTGCTGAAAAAGCATAAAGTAGCTCGTATGATTTGAATTTCGGCACGTTGTAAATTAGGATATAATAATACGAAAGCAATGTTGATGGTTTTGACTTTTCATCTAATTAGATTGGAGTGGAGAAATGCTTTAAGCTATGTGATTTGATGGGATTAGACCCAAGTAAGGCATTACATAAATGTTTTAATCTGACATCAAGTTTCTACTATATTAATTATATACAAAATAAAGTAAATATTTCTTTAATTTTTATTATATACTTTACATTTTCAGTCTATTTTATTAAATATATCATAAATGTTATTATTTGAAATAAAATTCTACAATTTATACATCAAAAATGTTACCAATCAGTTATTTAAAAAAAAATTAATAACTCATCTAAAGTTTCTACCACATAATTTTTAATGCGAATTACATCGAATTGTAACTTTTATTGTAAATCAACTCTAATACAATATGTTACCAGTCGGGGCCATTATTTGGTATATACGAAATATGTCTCTTAGAATTGAAGTATTAAGAAAAATATAGATTAAGTTCATTGTGAATCTAAAACAAATAATGCAATGATTTATTTGTATTTATAAAGACAATATATATATATATATATGTATTATTAATTTTATGATTTTAGCGGGTTATATATACATAAGATTTTCTAAAACAATATTATTTTATTATCTTATCGTTTTGTCATATTTTGAACCGGTTCAATTTGGGACTAAATAAATTTATTAATTTAGCGAATTTATTATTTTATCAAGTATTAATTTATATAGTTGTTATTGTACTTTGTGTTTTCACTATTGAGAATAGGAAGGTAAATACAGGAGGATACTAGTAATTAAGTAAGTGGTATTAAAAAAAGTAATTAAGTAGGTAACAAACAAAGTTTGTGTATCTGGATAAAATGCATATAAGCGTCGAACATAAAGATGATATCCCTTATATATTAACTAGATGATAACCCACTCGCATGTGCGGAGTGAGCTCTTATAATAATGTGTTTATAAAATAATTTTAACATTTTGCAACACTACAATTTTTATTAATTATAAAATGATGAATACAAATGTTAGTCTATTAAATATATCATTATTGTTGAAGAATTAACGTATTATATTTCATTTTAATTATTTTTAAGACTTCATATGCACAAAAGGAAATTAAATTTTGCGGCTGACATAAATCACCAAAACCAAATAGGCAACATTGATTGTATAATGACGAAAAGGGTTTAGGTTTTCTGCTCTTGATTTGTTTACTATTGACTCTCTATAAGTGATTTTATTTTCTACCTCTATAGAATTGTGCACGTTCTCGTCTTTGTTTCATTGATATGACTTAAGTTTCTTTTTTTAACTTCTTTTATGAATTCAGTGAATTACATAATGTCAGTTAAAAAAAAATGGACATCTGTAAAAATTAGTTTCACTCCATATACATATCTAAGAATCAAAATTTTGAAAAAAAATCATCGGCAAACTATATTAACATGTTAATATTCAAATCTAGTATATCAAGATATTATAGAATATAAATGCAGACTCGAAATATAAATGTTTGTATAGTATATCCACCAGCTCGGTCTAAAAATCATCTAATTAGAACAACAAAACAAATTACTTATTTCACCAGTTCGGGTAATATCTGAATCCTAACGGATAAATCCTAACCCAAATGGATATCCGAAGATAACCAAACATAAGTATACTTAACTCTATAGTTCTAGTTTATTCCTCTCATTTTATTCAAAATATTGATATTAATGATTCATATTGATCAAAATTAGATAATATACATATAATTATAGACAAAATTATTTGTTACTCACTTAAAATATATATCAAGTTCTCGTTTCTTGCATTAACAAAAGTTGCATCTAAAATTTCAAAACAACAACTAAATTAATGTCTTTCTATTTTAAAAGTTTTATCTCCGAACCTATTAATAGTTTAATCTTAAAATAAAAAAAAACAGTTAAGTTAAAATATATTTTAAATACAAAAACGTAAACAATGAATAATTTATTTATTTTTTCTTCAAAATTTAAATATCTGAACCCGACCCAAAATATCCGAATCCGAACATAAAATACCCGAACCCGACTCGAAATGTAGAAATACCCGAACGGGTTCTATACATTTATACTAAAATATCCTATACAAACCCGAACGTGTATCCGAACACCCACCCCTATGATATATGATCATTTGTATCTTGTTTGTACAAAAAAAAAGTTAAACCAATGATCACAAAAATGTTGATGTGGGACTTTTACCATTTTTAGTAATTTATAGTCGTTTTTAGAAATTTAAAATATAATCCATAAGAAAAACTCTAATTGTTTTTATTATATGATTAATGTGATTTTTTAATTTTTTTATAGTATAAAATTAAACAAAAAAGAAAGAGGTTAGAAAATTTTGTATCAAATATGTATTATTCATAATCATTAATTGTAATATATATGTTAATCATATTAGGTAAGTCCGTAGCTTTTATTTAAAGAAAGAAAAAATATTCTTTTGTACACTATTAATTAATTTGATATTTAGTCTAATAAAAAATATAGTATATGTTTACATGGATCAACTTATTTTTCTAGCAATTCTAAGAATCATTCTTGTGATGACGCATGGCTACGAAAACATGTTGTAATGTTCCATGATTAATATATAGGGGATGGAGGAGCATTGCAACCTTTAACTGTAGTTACGTGTCATCACTAAGATGATTCCCAAAATCTTTAGAAAAATAGGTTGGTCCAACTAAATTTATATTATATTTTTTTTTATTAAATTAATTATCAAATTGATTAGAAGTGCATAAAAACATTCTCCATTCTTTACTTAAATAAAATCTATGGAATTACCTATTATGATTAACATACAACAATTAATGATTTTGAATAATAAATATTTGATAATAGTTTTTGTATCCTCCATCATTTTTATTTAATTTATATTATTAATTAAATGAAACAATTACATTAACCATTTAATAAAAAAAATAATTTTCTTCTTATATGCTATATTTAAAAAATTTAAACGACTACAATTACTAAAATTGTTAAAAGTCTTACAATGAAAATTTTGTGAACAATGGTTTTACTTTTTTGATATAAAAAGATACAAATGATCCTAAAATCATATGAATATGAGGTATCATTTAATAGATATTCAGATTAAAATATATATATTATTTAAATTAAAATATATACCATATAAAATACACAAATACGTTAACTTCGAAACTTGCATTGAAAAAGTAGACGTGAATATTTTAATTTTGAAATTTTCATTGAATTAAAGACCATTATAAATTAATAAAACTATTAAAAATATCAGATTAATGGTTTAAATTTATTTTTACATCAAATATACAAATGTTAATTAAATCATATGAGTAGAAATTAGAAAACTTCAGTTAAATATCTACTCTATTTATTTAAAGTCCTATATTGTATCTACTATTGATAAGTCATAGTATGACCATTTAATTAACTATTTTTTTACGTTAAAAGATCATTCTATTACTTAAGCTTGAGGTAGTCTGGGTAACGAGACCGGAATAGAACAACCAATAAAATGTAACTCCCTATGGAAGGATCTAGCAGTCTTAGCTAAAAAATTTGAACTCTGATTGCGCGCTCGTAGAACATGAATGATGTTGAAGTCTGGGAAGCATATCTGTAGCGTCTCTATCCTCTCCAATTCTGTCGCAAAGCTTGGCCAAGCATGGAGTTCCTTTTTCATTGCAACCAGCTCTTTACATTCTGTCCTAAAGCTTCGACATGTTGAATGTTGAAGCATATTCTCCATTGCCCACCACATCGCTTCTACTTCCGAATACAAGGCTGTGAAATTTCTTGTCCCCATAAGTTGAATGTTCCCACTAAAGTGAGCAGAGGCTGTCCAAGATCCATCTAACAAGCAAATGTTACTCAAGCTTATGACTTGGGGTTCCTCATTATTGTTTTCTTGTACCAATGGTTGTACCACCTCGTTCATATCAAACCAGGCTTGGCATTCACTTTCTGCATGTCGAACTAGCTCCAAAGGATCTCTGTCTATCCCCCTGAAAATTTTGTCATTCCTAGCCTTCCAGATTATCCAGGGATAAGGATTCATGTCTTGTTCTGGCTCGATAATACTGTTTTTCCTCCAGAACAGGTAATCTATATTTGTGTAGACGCTTGGTGCTAGAAATATATATGGGCTTGTTGGAGACGATGATAAGGAACAAACTTGTAGAGCTGGTGGACATTCGAATATGGCATGGGTTATAGATTCTTCTAGTTCATCACATCTTGGACAGTAATTATCACACCTCATATTGCGTCTCGCTAAGTTCTTCCTTACTGCCACATGACCAGTTAACAATTGTCATATAAGATGACATATCTTCTTAGGCGCCTTTAACTTCCAAGCGTATTTCTCTTTTTGGCGGATTTGAACTCCACCAGAATTAAACAATGGCACTTGCTATAGATTTTCACATTTCGTCTGGTGATTCACTTTTTCCTATTTCGCCCAATAATTCACTTTGATATAAAAAGTTAGGTTCATACACTTTTTGATGAAATGATTTGTTATTGTTGTGCAAAGAGCAGAAGTTTTTTTATTAGAAAATGTGTTTAGAAGAGGATTTAGAAGGTACCACCAGCATTAGAAATAGCATGTCTTTGAGCTGCTGCTAATGGTATGGAAGAAATTGTTAATAGTAAAACGGTTTAATCTAAACCCATCGACCATCGAGATAATAATAATAATAATAATAATAATCAGAAACATCCGAACCGGGTCAGAAGATAGATATTTTAAGGTGGTGAGGGTTATATTCGTCTTCTTCAACAGCATCGGCCTACTTCACCTTTCCTTCCTCTTTCTTCTTCACACTCGATACGCTTCTCAGATCCACAGAGTCTCATCTCCTCTTTGATCCCTCTTCATCTTGGTTTATGAGGTAAGATTCCCCCACTCAGCGATGGATCGATACTCTCATTTTTTTCAATAAAGAGTATCTCCACCCAGTACTACTGTTGATTTGAATGAATGAAAGAATGATAATTAGGGTTCTTGATTTTCGATTGCCTTCTGATAAAGAGCATCTGTTTGCTAATATGTTTGGTTCGTTTTGTTGTGCAGCTCGAAGGAGAAACCCACTCTCGGGTAAGTCTTCTGAACAATTTTGTGTCTTCCCCTCAACAGTTTTAAAGACTGTTTAAGATGTTATTATTTTGACTTGAGATTTCTTTGCTTATAATATTCATCATCTGTACGAGCAGAGGTACGCGGATTAAGACCCGCAAGAGGAATATTGCTGCTCCTCTGGACCCTGCAGCATTTTCTGATGCAGTAGTCCAGATTTACCTTGATAATGCTGGTGATTTGGTGTGTTTCGTGTCCTCCTACTTGTTATTAGTATTATATGTGTTTGGTCTAAACTTATAGCTCTTGATTTTTTAGGAACTTGTTGCCAAAAGTATTGAGTCAACAGATCTTAATTTCTCAAGATACGGTGACATCTTCTTTGAGGTAATCTTTTGGTTCACTTTCTTGTTTGTTTTCGGTTATCTCTTTTATGATTGGGAGATGTTTTTCTTGAAGGTTGTTTTCATAGGACGACGTACACAACCTGGAACAGTGAAGCCTGATGAGGGTGAACGCCATCCTTACTCTGTAATCGACTGCGAGCCCAAGCGTGAAGCCATTTTGCCGTCTGTTGTCTATATACAGAAGATTCTGCGGAGGAGGCCGTCGCTCATAAAGAACCTTGAAAATGTCACAAGGAGATTCCTGCAGTCGCTGGAGCTTTTTGAGGAGAATGAGAGGAAGAAGCTTGCCATCTTCACAGCACTTGCCTTTTCCCAGAAGCTCTCTGGATTGCCTCCGGAGACTGTCTTCCAGCCTTTGCTCAAGGATAATCTTGTTGCCAAAGGGATAGTGCTCACTTTTGTGACCGACTTCTTCAAGGAGTATTTGGTTGAGAACAGTCTTGAAGACTTGATTTCTATTCTGAGGCGTGGCAAAATGGAAGACAACCTTTTGGATTTCTTACCACCTGTAAGGCGAACTGCTGAAAGTTTTGCAGAGCATTTCACGTGAGCTTTCCTCCCTTTAAGTTTGCATTCTTATCTTCTGTTTTACGTTGTTAGTACAATTAGTTGACAAATAGTTTGTGTTTTACTTTTTTGGATTTTCAGGAAAGAGGGGCTGACTGATCTAGTTGAGTACCATTCAAAGAAAATGTTTGAGGTGAAGCTGAAGGAAATCAAAACCGTTCTTACAAGCAAGGTTACAGAGGAAAGTAGTGTAGATGAAGTCATTGAAACGGTGAAGCAGCTTGTCAAAGACGCCAAACTCCCAGAGATTGAGGTTGTGCGTGTCGTTTGGGATGGTTTAATGGATGCTGTTCAGTGGTCTGGAAAAAACCAGCAGCAAAATGCTAATTCTGTTCTCCGCCAGGTAAGATTCATTTTGCAACTGTCATGTCATGTAAGAGTTGCATATAGTCTATGTGTGTTATATTCCATCTAAGAGTTGTATATGATGATCCCTATTATGTATGGTCACGGTTATATCTCTTGATTTCTTTTACCTGTGCGCAGGTGAAAGCATGGGCTCCACTTTTGAACACGGTCTGCAGCAGCGGAAAGCTAGAGCTGGAGCTTATGTACAAGGTCCAAATGCAATGCTATGAGGACGCCAAGCTTATGAAAGTTTTCCCAGAAGTAGTGAGGTCGCTCTATGATCTGGATGTCCTCGCTGAAGACACCATCCTCCACTGGTTCCGTAAAGGAACCAACACGAAGGGCAGGTATGCGCTTTGGTCCCGTAGCACTATACTCATTTGGAATGCTTTGTTTAACAAATTTATCTGATGGTTTTGTTCTTGTGGTAAATGTTGCAGGCAAACCTTTGTGAAGAGCCTTGAGCCATTTGTGAATTGGCTTGAAGAGGCAGAGGAAGAAGAGTGAGTGAACCGTGTTTCCAATAAAAAGAGCCTGCTCAGTGTGTTTGTGTTTCTTAAGCTAAAGACAATAAATCCACAGAGTTTATTTTCTAAACTCTTTTGCTGCACTCTGTTTTTCTTGATGTATTTTGGCAATATTTCTGCTCTGAGATGATTGTATTTCCTTTGTGTTGAATATTTTACTCTCTGTTTTCAATATGGGGTTTTGAATTCTTCTTGCTACCGGTTTATTCTAGAGGTAGGCTGAAGTCGTCCACTCCTTGCAAGTTTGTTTGCCACGTGATCGTCTCCAAGAGATGTGAAAGTGCAAAAGCTAGGGGTGGGCGTCTGGTGGTTGAGCTAAAATTTTAGGTTATTATTAAAATATTTATATATTACGGTTTGGATCACTGTGGTTCGGTTGGTTTGGTAAATCGTTTAAACAAAAATTAATAATGTAAATATATTTTAAAATTTACAAATTTTAAAAATAAAATAATACTCCATCAGTTCACAAAGATTAATTTTTTAGTATTTTCACACGTTAAGAAAACACATTAAACTACCATAATAAATACATCGTTTTATGTAATTTTTAATTTTCAATAACTTTTAACCAATATCAATTCAATAAAGCAAACTAATTTTTTTGAAGTTTACAACTTTTTCATAGAAAACATAAACAATACATTTTTTTGAAACAAACATTTTTTTCTAGAAAATCTATAGTAATGGAACGGAGGGAGTATACAATATGTAAATCTAAATAATGTATGACCAAGTAACTAAAATTTACCTGAAAATTAGTTTGGTTTGGATTAGACGAAGAATTTGTGGATCTTTCATATGGTTTTGGTCATGTTTTTAAACCCGGACCAAACTGGCGGTCGGACGGGGTTGAACCATGAACCAAAAATAATTCGGGTTGGATTAATGTTAAAACCCAACTAAAAGCGAACCATCAAAAACCCGGGAAGCGGCGACCCAATGAACCGGCCAAACCCAGTTCGTATATAAGCCAAAATTTGGTTAAAGATTTACAAAGTTTAATATTCACGTCAAGATTTTTTTTGTCTACTTTTCACTTTGCTTTATTTTCATTTCATGGTCACTTGTTTTGAAGATTTAAATAATTGAAACATTTACGTTTGTGAAATTTTTATTTCAAAATATAACTTTTACCTAATATGTATATAATTTTTTTAAAAAAATGTGATGAAGATTTAGTGATAAGATTTGAGAATAAAGTTTAAATGTGATTTTCATATTGATTTTAGATTGTAATTGTTATTTTTAAGTTTTACTACACATTATGGCTATTTAAACATTTTATTTGATATGATTTTTTTTTAATATGCATATTATTTATAAAATATCATTAAATTTAGTTAAATCTAAGTAAACCCGATCGAACCCGGTTCAGTCCCGGTCGAACCACAATGACCCATGATCCAAGAAATTTCCGGTTCGCTAGCCGGTCCGGTTTTTAAAACACTGGTTTTGGTGTTTTTGCATATTTTTGCCTATATTTTTATTACATTTGGGTATTGTTTGGACATTTTTAGGTATTTTAAATAATTTTTATATATATTTAATCTAATTGGATATTTTGTTAATCTAAAATATATATATATATATATATATATATATTACATCAATTAATATATTTAATATATTTAAGTATTACAAATGTGTTACATGTATTTTTTCTGTTCGAGTCGGATTCCAGTGTTTAGGTATTAAAATTTTATATATTTTTTTTGTTTTGACAACAAAGAAAATAAACAAATTTTGACTATTTTCAAACTAGAAGTTTCGTATCTATATAAACTATTAATGTATGCTGAATTCGTGCACTCTTTGCAAGTTTGTATGCCATTATGTTTACGTCTCTCTCGCGATATGTGAGACTGTAAAAACGCTAAAAGAACCTCTACATCTACGGAACTCCTCCATATGTACTGTGAATGCGGGCCGATTTTCTAGTGTAAACGTCATCTTCATAAACTCCAAACATTTTGTTTCAAATGCTACCTGAAGTTTTCAAAAACTAATCATACATTTCATTGCGCAAATCAACGCTCTGAACTCCGAATGTGAAGGAGATAAAAATTTTCGAATTTTCCTAGCACCGATCAAACCTTCAAAATCTCTTTGCTTGTATACAATTTTAGATCCACAAACAAGTCAGAATCTTTCCATGAACCATCAATTTTTCACCAACGAGGTAAAACTAAACACGGTTGTGCAATAATCAAAGATGAAGTTACTTCCGAGGTCGAACTAAAAATCCCTTCCATTTGTGTGTCACACAAGAGCGCGCCGATCCCGATACCATTAATTTTAGTGATCCTTATCGATATTACCAAATACTTTGTAAAAATAGTTCTTTTAATGAGAAATATTAAAATAATCGTTGTCTAATTATTAAGTTAATAATAAACGTGGCTAATTCTTATCATTTTTGTTATTTTAATAATAAAAATTTGATCAAAAAAATTGTAAATAATAATATAAATTATTTTTTAATAAAAGTTAATTATATTTTTATGCTAAAAGGAACTACTCGTATGAGCATTTTATTCCACCAATCGACTAATGCATAACTCAAACTTAGTGTTCAAGAAATCGTTTGCGATACTTAAGTGTTTTATATAGTATTAGCGCCTACAGGGATTATTCAAGGTTTAGGCAGAGCCTAGACTTTAACAAATTATATGTTTATTATGTATCTTATATTTATATTACATATTAAAAATTGTGTTCAACTAAAAAACTATTTTCATAAAATATAAAAATAAGATTTAAAAAGTATCAAAGAAACTTTTGAACGTACATTAAAAAACAAAATTGAAGAGAGAAAAAATATCATCTTTTGTTTATAGACAAATTGATGGTGAAGACAATATAACTACATTATTCATAATTCACTTTTATGTTACTTAATTTGACTGATTTTAATCAATTAAACTAATTTAGATCGATTCAAACCGATTTCAAACCAAACGAATTGGAGCTCGATTAGCTCGCTCGTGGCTTAAGACAGATCCGCACACGATAGGTCCTTATGAGTCTAGAGGTCTAGATCACCAATTATAAGTTGTGAGTAGTAATGACTGAGTTCATTCCGTTAATATTAAAGGGTTGTTAATTGCTTGATTGTTAGTGACTAGTCAAATCTTGTTCCGCATTAAGTACTATAAAAGTTTATGCAAAGAGACTGATCTAGAAACGCTTCACTAAGTAACACATTGACTCATGCACTCCTCTTGTTATTACCGGGAATGATGTGGGGGAGGCGAATATTAAAATTGAACAGCGATCTTACATTCATACGGAGTGAAGAACACGGTCAACTCCGTACCGGAACACCTATACCTAAGGCGGGCATAAAATCCAAAACCCGAAATCCGGACCGAATCCGAACCGAAACACCCGATCCGTACCCGATCTGAAATGTAAAAAATACCTCGATGGATCTTATAGGGTGTTACAAAACATATCCGAATCCAAAGTGTTATTAACCGAACTCGAACGCGTAACCCGAAAATCCAAAAAACCCGAAAACCCGAAAAAATATCTGAAGAAACCGATTCGAATATCCAAATTAATATATAATATAAATATTTGAAACATAAATATGTACTTCAAATATTCAATTTCATATTTATTTGGATATGATATCTAATAATAAGTATTGAAAATTTAAATAAACACCTTAAATACTCCATTATATACAAAGAATGATATATTTCTTATGTTTTACTTTTAAATTTTGGATTTTACTTTGGATATACCCGAACCGATCCGATATAACCCGAATCCGAATGATATATGGTTACTTTGGATATATCCGAACCGATCCGAAACCGAAGTGTTATATCCGAATCCGATCCGTACTGGTAAATTTACTAGAATGGGACCTATGAGGTGTTACAAAGCGGAACCGAAATCCAAAAAACCCGATCCGAACCCGAACGGGTACCCGAACGCCCAGGCCTACCTATACCTATTATGAAGCGGACTTATTCAAAAGAGTTTTGAAGCGCTTTGAATCGTAATAGACAAATTCACTAAAGTAAATGCTAATAAATGCCGATTCCTTAGAAGTAAAAGGAGAATGCTAAAAATAATTTCGAATTAAGAAAACAAGATAATGATATATGATAAGGATAAGAACTTCTCTAAACACAATGTTGACTCATTATTGAAATCTACTAGTTCCTCTATCTCTGATTATTTTATGAAATCATCAAATAATATAGACCACTTGCTCTGGTTTTCCACATCACTCAATTTCAACAACAAAAATTCTTTCGCATTTGCCTCAAAATCCTTTAATTCTTGCGTCTCCGGTTTCCTACATACAAATATCAACAGTTAAAGTTTTCTTCTACCATCTGAAAAATGATCATTAAATAATTTTACTACAAGAGAAGAGTTAGACCAAAACAGTACAATATTATTTTATCTTTGAAGTTTTTTCTTTTCTTTTTTGTAACACAAAACTTTGAAAGTTATAGAAACAAATAATGTGTAAGTTAGTAGTCGTCTATGTAAATTATGAAGTAAAAGAGATGTGAAAAACCAATGCATCTCGTTTTAGCAAAACTATGAATTGAAGTAAAAGAAATGAAAAGCGAAATTAGTATGGACAACAATGTTGCAAGTGTTCAGTTAATCACCAATGAGGACGAAGAAGAAGAAGACGAAGCTATGAGATTATTTGCTTCGACTGAGAAAACAGCTCCTGATCCATCTTTCACTTTGATGCTTGACGAACCTAACAAAAACATATTTGGTTATTTATTTAATCGGTGGTAACCTAGTTTAATGAAAAAAAAACTAGGATAGCACGAAACAACTTTTTGTTCTTAAACTATAACTCAAGTCTCAAAGTTAAAAAAATATGTTTCATTAAAGAGGTAAATATACACTTATATCATTTGGGTTATTTAATCCAAACCTCAGGGTTTAAAGTTGGGTGGAGTTTTGGAATTATGGTTTAAAATTTTATAAAATAAAAAATAAATCCAAAAAATTAAAAAAAAAATTAAAAAGCATTTTTAAAAAGTATTTTTGAATTATAAAAAGAAAATTTGAAAAAAAATTAAAAAAAAATCGAAAAAAATTATAAAAAAATTCGAATCTGAAAGAGAAAAAGACTAAGATAGCACTAAACTAAGTTTTTGTTCCCAAAGTAGCACTCAAGGCTCAAAGTCACAAAAATAGGTTTCATTAAAGAGGTAAATATACACTTATACCCCTTGGGTTAATTAATCAAAACCTTAGGGTTTAGAGTTAAGGGGGTGGGGTTTTGGAATTAGGGTTTAAAATTTTATAAAAAAATAAATACTAAAATAAAAATAAAAATTTTAAAAACAGTTTCAAAAAGTATTTTTAAATTATAAAAAGAAAATTAAAATAAAAAATAAAAAAAAAATTCGAAAAAAAAAATTCAAAAAAAAATTATAAAAATTTCGAATCTGAAAAATATAATCTGAAACTATAAAAAAAAATTCTTTTTTTTATTTTATTTATTTTTATTTTATTTATTTTTATTTATTTTTGTTTGTTTATTTAATTTTAAATCAAGGGTATTATGGATATTTTACCCTTTAATGAATGTCATTTTTGTGACTTTCTCCTTCTAGTGCTATTTTTGTGACATAAACTTCAAAAGGTGCTATTATTGACAATTGCCCAATCTGAAAACATATAATCTGAAACTATAAAAAAAAAATTTTTCATTTTTTTTTTATTTTATTTGTTTTTATTTATTTTTGTTTATTTATTTAATTTTAAACTAATGATATTAGAGATATTTTATCCTTTAATGAATGTCATTTTTGTGATTTTCACTTTCTAGTGTCATTTTTAAGACAAAAACTCAAAAGATGTTATTATTGACAATTGCCCTAGTTTAATTCTCAGGTTCCAGATACTTACAGTTGTGTTCTGCCCATCCAACGACCTCATTATCCAGATCGTATACTACCAACTTGTTTGAAAGCACCAAATCTGCATATGTAGAAACCACATATGGAGTCAGATACAAGAAAATTGTCGTAAAGTAAAAGCAGTTAAAAATGATAACCTCCCAAAAGGATGACATCAGATCCGTCCTGATTCGTCAGTCCACCAGATTGCCAACCAAAGCAATACAAATCTTTCTGTCGGTGAAATGAAAAGAGAGGGAGAGTGAGCTCAATTTGTGGATGAGACAAGATTAAGAACGCTCGCTCTGAATAATTATGCAAGATCTACGTTGTCTGTCGGTGTAAATAACTCAAAAGTAGTAAGTTGGCTATTGACTTACACGAAGGGAGAAAAGATAGTCGTGCGGATAAACACTCATTTTGAGTTTGTCCTCGAAATGAAGATTGACTACTGGAAATGCTTTATCTGTGCTGCAGGTAACAAGGAAGACTATCTTACAACATGTAATATACTCCACATCAAGACGTTCAAGGAACACATGAGTCATCTTACTTTAACGTGAAACTGAAGCACGCAAAAGTCTCCTGTACCGTGTGCAGTTTGATCGGTTGCCGAGCAGTAATCTGAAAACATATATGTGAGGATCGTGATTAGAGAGTTAAAAAACAAAAAAAAAATAATGGAAAAGAGTTTCACCTTCTGAAGTAGCGAGGTGTAGAGATTCTCTGGCAAGTAAGCTAAAGTTGTACCACTGTCAATAATGGTTCCTCCATTCCCGCCAAAAACAGCTAAGCTTGGTGGGAGAGCAACAGGTTCTCCACCTACATCTATCCCCTTTAAAATGACGTTGTAATGTAACCTAAAACAAAAAAAAAAGTTTAATTAATATAAGCAACACCACCAAAAAGACAGAACCAAGATTGTCTGGTCTGGTCTGGTCTCACTTACTGATTCGGAACCAAAGGAGTAAATTTCACTAGTGGAGATTCGACTTCCCCAACAGCAAAAATTCCACCTCCGTTTACATTGTCTAGACAATGTGAAAAGATTCTCTTCTTATTCCGGGCGGCAGCGAGTTGCGAAATGATAGAGGTATTAGCTTGTCCAAATCCCATAATGCCATCAACTGCAGAGTCAGTCTTCCCAAGTTGTCCAGATTGATTGCTTCCACACCCGAACACGACTTCCTGGGAAAGAGGTGCAGTTCGGAGGTTTCCAGTGACTTGATCCAGGGTAACGTTATCCTTGACGAACACTCCATCACTTGCGCTCCCATCTCCATACACAACATGATAACTACATGTCTTCATGGGTTCGCAAGCGTCCGGTTGCGAGACGAAGGAGCAGAACTCATCTTCGCACCCAACTTTCTTGGATGTGGAGGAAGCTTTTGAGTCGTACAAGGACAGAGGTATCTTACACATCAAACATATAAACACCAGTTGAGAGAAATGTTTCTGAAAGGTCAACTAAGAGTTTGAAAGAACCATCATTACATTGAGATCTGTTTTGACAGGACATTTAGGACAAGGTGCACAGTTGACCCAAAGTATATCACTTCCTGTGTCAACTTGAACATGGTAGTCCTTTGGTGGTGATCCAAGCTTGATCTTCGTGAAGTACAATCTGAAACTATACACATGTCAAACAATAAATAATCTAGAGATATAGCTATTTTGGATGTTAGAAGAGAACCCGATCGAATCAGCTCGGCTATCCCCGGCGAGAGGTAGATGAAGGTTGGCAAGCATTCTAGCGTGACGGAAGCTGTCGTGAGATCTGAGCTCCGATAGCTGTTTATCTTTTCCGGCGAACTTATGCGTCACATTAAACACGAAATTACCAGAAGCTAATTGGATCACGGCCATGGACACCGCCGCAAAGATGCGTAGAGTTACACTCAGATTCATCACCCTCTTCGTTTATGTAAACTAGAGATTATCTCTCCTTCGCTCCGATTTCAAATTTCAGTTATAAAAAAAAAAAATAAGAAAACTTAAATTGCTTTGAATTGAATTAAATTGACTTTTTCTTTCTGATATTGTATTTTTTCTTTTAGATTTGGTATGTGATGGAAACTTAATTTCAAACATGAACCAAAGGAAGGGAGGGACACATGGGAACGAGAAGAGAGGGAAACCCAACCAAAAGCGACGCCTTTTCAACGGTGATTGATTTTGGGGAAATTTGCATCTATAGGACTATAACCAAAAAAATTATAACAAAAATAAAATAAGAAGAAATAAAGTAATGATCATTACGAAGTTGCATTAAAACATGACCGATAAATTTTTAAATGGAAGAATATTTCTATACTTTGATATTAAGATTATTATAGTAAATTTTTTTTATGAAATCACATCAAATATATAATATTTTGCGTTTAAAATTTTATAAATGTTTGCTTTATTATATATGTTATTTGGAAATTATTTTAAAAAGAAACTTCAATAATTTTTTTTTTAATTGATTAAAGATATCTTAGTTTATGTTATTTAAATTATTATTTTGTAATAGTTTGAGAAATAAATTGATTAAAAAAATACTTATTAATTGTAAAATATATATTATGCTGTTTAATTTTATCTTTTAAAATAAAGGTTATTTATTTACTTCAAAATAAAGATTATTTTGTGTACTTTCCTTTTTTATGAATTCCATTATATATAAAATTTATTTTCGGTTTTAAATGTTATAGATGTTCTTTATTATTAAGTTATTTGAAGAATATAAAGAAAAAAGAAACTTAAATAAAAAGTAAAAATAAAATAAAAGAGAATGATTTTTTTTTTTTTAACGGCAAACGGCTATTCTATTATTCAAGCTTGAGGTGGTCTGGGTAACCAGACCGGAATAGAACAACCAATAAAAAGTAGCACCCTACGGAAAGTCCTAGCTGTCTTAGCTAAAAAATCAGGAAACTGGTTGCGCGCTCGTGGCACATGAATGATCTTGAAGTCCGGAAAACAAATCTGCAGCGTCTCTATCTTCTCCAATTCTGTCGCGAATCTTGGCCACTCCTGGGGTTTCTCTATCATAGCAATCAGTTCCTTGCAGTCTGTTCCAAAGCTCTGGCATGGCGAGTGTTGAAGCATGTTCTCCATCGCCCAACGTAGTGCTTCTATCTCCGAATGTAATGCAGATTCACATCGAGGGAAATTCCGAGTTCCCATAAGCTGTATATTCTCCCCACTGTCCATCCAGACCCATCTACAGCCACTGTATCGATCTGAGTCTGTCCAAGATCCATCTAGCAGGCAGATATTTCCCAAGCTTAAGACTTGGTTTTTTTCATTGTTGTTGGTCTGAGCTACTTGCGGTATTATCTCATTTGCATTAAACCATGCTTAACATTCGGTTTCTGCGTATCGAACTAGTTCTAGAGGATCTCTATCTATTCCCCTGAAAAGTTTTTCATTGCGAGCCTTCCAAATATACCATATTATCCAGGGATAAGGATCCCTGTCCTGGTCAGGTGCTAAGATATCATTTTTCCTCCAAAATAGATAGTCCATATTTGTGTAGACGCTTGACACTGGAAATATTCCTGGGCTTGTAGGAGTCCCTGATAAGGACCATACTTGGAGAGCTGGAGGGCATTCAAATATTGCATGGGTTACAGATTCTTCTACTTCGCCGCACCTCGGACAGTAATTATCACATCTCATATTCCGGGGTACGAGGTTCCTCGTTACTGCCACTTGGCCCGATATCAGTTGCCATATAAGATGGCACATCTTCCTTGGCGCTTTCAACTTCCAAGCAAAGGCTCGCAGTTTAGTAATACTTGGTTCCAGTATTTCTTTTTCCTCTTCTGGCTTCAAAAGATTTTGAGCAACCCAGTATCCAGATTTAACTGTGTATTGACCAGTCCTTGTGTAGTTCCAGCAGAAAGTATCACGGCGGTGTGTAGAGCTAATGGCCATACTACAGATGAGCGGTATGTCATCAGGATGGACATAGTCTTCTAGTAGCTCAACGCTCCATTCTTTCAGATCCTGATTAATGAGGTCGCTAACCCTCATGTTCGGGTTCATCACAGGTGCTACAGATCTAGCTGGTCTAGCAGGTGTCGTTGGGATCCACGGATCCTCCCACACCTTGACTTCATAACCTGAATGAATCTTCTGTCTGATCCCCCGAAGCAAAAGCTTTCTTGCAGCAATAATGCTTGTCCACACATAAGATGGGCTACTTGTCGAAGTTGCGCTCAATGGCGAGGACAATCTATAATATCTGCCCCTCAAGACACGAGCAACCAGTGAATCAGGGTACTGAACCAATCTCCATAATTGCTTTGCCAATAATGCTAGATTAAACTCATGGATTAGACGGAAGCCAATCCCGCCCTCTTTTTTTGGTAGACAAACTTTTTCCCATTTCGCCCAGTGTATTCCTCTTTTTGGTGGATTCGAACTCCACCAAAATTGCGCAATGGCACTAGCGAGGTTTTCACAAATCTCCAAAGGGAGCAGAAACGTTGACATAACGTATGTCGGAAGAGCGAGAAGAATTGATATACTTGATTCATTATTATATACTTGATTCATTAAAGATATCAGTGTAATTAAATATCATTAGAATTAATGTGAGCGCGACATATAGAAAATTAATTTCTCAAATAATATTATAGAGATTGTCACATTACTCTTTTTTTTTTTTTTTTTTTTTGTCATCAAATACAGACTCATACTGACTCTGTAAACCACTCCGGTAGATTTTGATCCATGTGAACGACAAACAACGGTTGTTTCCTGGCACTGCGTGCTAGGCTATCCGCTCTTGAATTTTGCATCCTTGGTACATAGATAATCTCCGAACGTGTGAAAACCTCTTTCAGGGACTTAATATCTTCCAAATAACTTGCAAATGCGGGCCATTCTTCTGGTTCCGAAACCATCTTCACCAACTTAGAACAATCCGTTGCAAATGTAACCTGAAACTGGCGTAAATTTTTCATACATTCCATTGCCCAAAGTAGTGCTTCTATCTCCGCATGTAGAGGGGATAGACAAGCTCGGACATTCCTTGCTCCTAACAACCCATCAAAGCCTTCTAAAGTACTTAGCCAACCTTGCCCAGAGAAAACTTCATTCTCCTTCCAAGAACCATCTGTAAAACACCATCTCCCCGGAATTGATGGGAGAGTCGTAACCTCAACATGGGACCCTATCCTGGTCTCGGTCAATACATGTGCATTAGCCCAAAGTGTTGACTCTGTTTCTGCTAATTTGAGCGTGTCTCTTGGATCCATGTCCATATTACTGAACACTTTATTGTTCCTTCCTTTCCAAATATACCAAAGTATCCATGCAAATTGATGGTCCTCCATCGGGGGAGAGACTCTCCAGAAGAGATGATCCATATTTGTAAAAAGGGAACTCGTTGGGAACATAGTTGGATTTGATGGTATCTTGGAGAGAGCCCAAACCTGAAGTGCAGGAGGACATTCAAAAAACACATGATTGATCGATTCCTCCTCCGCTCCGCAACGTGCACAGCAGGTGTCACCTTGTATTCCTCTCGCTTTCAGATTCTTCTTGACTGCTATACAACCTGTAACCAATTGCCATAAGAAATGTTTTAACTTTGGGGGGCACCGTATTTTCCAGCAGAAAGCCTTCAAAGCATCAACCGTGGGTCCAAACTTTAAAGGTGGTCTTTCCCTGTCTGGATAAACCCGTTCGATCTGATATCCTGATTTAACCGTATACTTCCCATTGTTTGTGAAATGCCATCCATCCCTGTCCACCATCTGGGTTTTACTCAGTGGTATACTTTCTATAATTTTTACATCCTGGGGATCTATCATAGCCCTGAGTGCATGCGAATTCCATGTCCGCGAAGTAGAGTCAATAAGAGAATCCACTGTGAGGTTTGGATCGAAAATATGTTGATTTTTATTTGCTGGTCTCGGGCGAGTGGTTGGGAGCCATGGATCGTTCCATACAGATATAGATGATCCTGATCCCACCCTTTTGATTAGTCCTTTGCTTACCAGAGATCTAGCAGAAACTATACTCCGCCAACCATATGACGGAGAATAAGAGCGAATCGGTTCCAGGGGTGATGCATTCCTGTAATACCGTCCCTTAAAAACCCGGGAAAATAATGTATTTGGCTTCTCGATCAAGCGCCACAACTGTTTACCAAGCATTGCTGTATTAAAATCTGTAATATCCTTGAAACCTAAGCCCCCAGCTTCCTTATCAAGACACACTTTATCCCATGATTTCCAGTGCATACCTCTTGTCCTTCCCCCTGGGCTCCACCAGAATTGTGCGACCGCGGTCGTCAGTTTTTTAGTTGTTGCCTTAGGTAAACGGTAAACAGACATCACATGGTTTGGTAATGCCGTTACCACAGATTTAATAATCACTTCTTTTCCTCCCTTTGTGAAGAACTTAAAAGTCCAACCATTAACCCTATTATTTAGCCGGTCCTGCACAAAGCTAAAAACCTGTATCTTGGATCCTCCCAAATTTTCTGGAAGACCTAGATAAGATCCCATACCTCCAAGATTCTGAATTCCCAATATATCTCTTAAGTCCTGTCTAGTTGATTCCTCAATATTGTGCCCGAATTGGATAGAGGACTTATCAAAGTTTATAAGCTGACCTGATACAACCTCATATTCCTTTAAGATCCTAAGGATAGTATGGCATTCCTCTTTCAAAGCTTTACAGAAAAAAAGACTATCATCCGCAAAAAGCAGATGAGATATCGATGGACATGCTCTAGCTACCTTCATTCCCGTCAAAAGTTTCCTTCTTTCCGCCTTTTTAATATTTGCAATTAGAGCCTCAGTACACAGGATAAATAAATAAGGTGATAAAGGATCCCCTTGTCGTAAACCCCTATGTGGAACGATAAGTCCCCGTGGCTGTCCATTAAGTAGGACCCGATATTGAACCGATGATATACACTCCATCATTAATGTAATCCAATGAAAATCAAAACCCATCTTCTGTAGGAGAGCCTTTATAAAATCCCATTCCACTCTATCATAAGCTTTACTCATGTCCGTTTTAATTGCCATATATTTTCCTTTGCACGCCTTGTTCGTCCGTAATCCATGAAACATTTCCTGAGCAATAAGAATATTATCAGAGATTAACCTTCCTGGCACAAAAGCTGACTGAGTTTCTGAAATAAGAGAAGGTAGACATATCTTCAATCTCTGACACAGAACCTTCGAAATAATTTTATACCCAACATTACACAGACTAATCGGCCTCAGTTCTGTCATCCTTGTAGGCCTCTCCGTTTTTGGAATCATACAAATATTAGTAATATTTAACCTCGGATCCAATGTTCCAGTAACCAAAAAATTATTCACCATGTCCACCAAGTCCTTCTTAATAATATGCCAGGAGTGTTGAAAGAAAAGAGCTGTCATACCATCCGGTCCTGGTGCCTTCTCTGGATGCATCATAAAAAGGGCTTCTCTGACCTCATCCTCTGATGCTACTCTTAACAGACGTTGGTTCATTTGAGGAGTAATACCTGGTGATACCTCTGTGAGAAAGTCATCAAACTCCGTTGGAGAAGTGGTAGTGAAAAGCTCTTCGAAATAGTCCACTGCCACTTTTTCCACACCCATATCTTCCGTAATCCAATTTCCCAAAGCATCATATAAACCCACAATCCGATTACGTACCCGTCGTTGCTTAGTCAAAGCATGATAGAATTTTGTATTGAGATCCCCAGATGTATACCACGTATTCCTACTCTTTTGGTGCCAATACTCCTCTTCATCTTTATATGCATCTTGCAACTTCTTTGAGACCTCGATAATATCCTCTTGAGATCTAGAATTATCTGTTTGTACCTCTTCAAGAGCTTTTTGTAACTCATTAATTTTGTCCTTCCCATAAGGAGGATTATTTTTCCGCCATTTAGCAATTTCATGTCGACAATTACTAATTTTTTCCACTATCCCAGTTTCCCTTGTTGCACTATAATCTGACCAGCCCATTGTAATTGATTCCAAAAGACCTTCTTGTGCAATCCATCTTTTATCAAACCGAAATTGCCCTTTTCTCCTAGTGACTTTATCATTCAGATAAGCCACAACTGGGCGATGATCAGAAGCCACCATCCCTAAGTATTCTGTAAAAGAACATGGAAACAAAGTATGCCACTCCTCATTTGCTAAAGCTCGATCTAGACGACATCTTACCGTAACTGCCCCTTTTCCTTTTCCCCTTCTCCCTTGCCATGACATTTTATTTCCCCGTGCCGGAAATTCCAATAACCCAGTATTCCTTATCATATTATTAAAAGGAATAAAAGAATCCGCACTCCTCAGTGATCCTCCATCCTTTTCATGATTTCCAGTAATCTCATTTAAATCCCCAATGATGAACCAGGGTTCTGAACGCGCAAGTCCATATCTCGTCAAACGTTCCCACACTTGTTCTCTTAATTTTGGAACAGGATCACCATACACAAACGTAAGATAAACCGTCTTTCCGTGGGTCACCGCTTCCACATCGATCATTCTATTACTAGAATATAAGACTTGGACCTGAGAATCATTGTTGTAAAAAAGCGCTAAACCACCACTCCTTCCCAATGGATCAACCGTGAACAAATTATCAAATCCAATATGTGCTTGGAAATCTTGAACAAATTTTGAGTCTTGTTTTGTTTCAGATAAAAATAAAAAATCCGGTTTATGTTTATACCATATCTCTCTTAGATAGCTCATAGTCCACTTGCTTCCCATACCTCTACAATTCCAACTAAGCACTCTCATTTAAAGTTATAAATAAAAACTCCCAAGAGTTTAGCGAAATTAGGTTTGATGATACCCTGAAATCCCAACCACCAAGAAGCAATAATCCACCGAACTCCCAAATTAACCGTCATAGTAAACAGCTTCAATATGAAAAAAATAGACCCTTGCTCCATTCCAAGTCTATACATTATGTCCAGCTCAACCTCACCCTTTAAATTGGGTCCAATAAAAACCATAATAGAGAAACCAAACATATAAACTATAATAAAGAAACCAAACAGATAAATCACACGCTTCACGTACGACATATATAAGTCTGTGGAAGCTCCTGAACCAATAACAATGACTGAACTGTATGTTCCCAAAACGAGCACTTTAAGCCTCTCCAAAGAAACTCTCTGCAACTGGTTTAAAGAGACCAGCCGCAGGCCTCGAGTCCGTGCAGCCAAAGCGTTCTGCTCTGTCCCGAGCCACATCCCAAAACCAACAAAACACATATGTACCAACTCCTTTATTTCCCTCCCATGAACATCAAATTGCATAAGTAAAAAATTCTGATCCCTTCGTTGCAACGATTTGAAACAAATCCAAACACCAAAGTCAACAAATTTATTCCATGCATTCCAACCCCCAAGCAAACTACAAATTAGTAAGCACCCTTTTAAAACCCAAGCATACCATATTTGGCTCCCATAAAGTCCAAAACATCCAAGTAAAACTGCATTAGTAAACATTACCCAAAAAATTAAAAATATGAAAACAAAATGTACGGAACCACTAAGACACATAAGCCTTTTAACCCAATCATGAGATAAGAAAAAATCCTCCTCATTAGCACCCTGAGACCATCGCATTAACCCCATGTCATTCAAAGCAGACCCCACACCCATTACAGTGACCATTGTCACTTGGCCGAACTGGCTCCTCTCCATATTCTTGTCTAATGAAACCAATATCACCGAACTTAAAGACGCAAGATACCATCCTCGAGCTTGAAACACTTTTCTTATATCCTCATACCAATAAGCATCATGCCAAGCAAACAGTGCATATAAATAGTAAAACCTGATTGTAAAGCTATCTCGTGTCCAAGCAAAGTAGAACACTACCCTTCCAAAAGCAGCAATGAGAACCTGCTCACTTCTGCTTGTGTCCTTTATTAAGCCTTGAGTTGGGAATAATATAGTGAAAGTTTGAAAACTCCTTGTCATCCAAGAATACGTGATCAGCAGCACAGGACCCTTCCTACCCGATCCACCCCTATCTCCTCTCTTCCAACCTAGGAACCGCAAACCACTCCGGAAAATGACCATCAATCCAAATCCCGATCTAGTACCAAAAGTTTCCCTGTCCTCCTCATCCCTTGTAGCCTCTCCTCCTCGTAAAATGAAGATTACCAAGTCCAATCCTTGTAAGAGATTATCGCAACCCCTCAAATCACCTAACCAGATCTCCCGAGATCGATTAAACCCACAAAATCCCTCACTAACCCGAGACTCCTCCTCAGCTTCCCTATAGCATAAAGCCCTCTCTCCACCCTCTCGGATCCGTCGCCGATCCATAACTCGCCACCGTGAAAAAATCATCTTGGAACCCTAAAAATCGCTTTCGCCAAAGTCATCGCCGATATCATATGATATTTGTCACATTACTCTTACTGTGTAATTTGTTTTTTCTTTTAAATATGATTCCCCCTTTATTGTTTACTACTTTCAGTCACCTAAAAACAATTATTTAGATTTATAATTTACCTATATAAACATTTTATTTTCTGTACAAAAAAAAAATATATATATATATATATATAAATTTTTTTTATTTGAAAATATATTTATATAAATTCTGATATATCATATTAGATAAAGAGAATCGGATTTTCAAATTTATGTCATATTATACATTTATATTGAATAATTTAATTTCAAATTCAGATGTGACACCATACTTGAACATGAACATTATAGAGAACTAACATGATTCTTTGAGTTATGTGTTCCACGACTCTACTATATTTGAATCTATAATGTTGTAATATTTGCATGAGTCTAATTAAAGGAGAAGATTGTAGTTTGCTGTCGTGTCGTGGTCTCCTTTGAGTATTCTCGTGCTAATTGAGATGAATCCAAGCCATTGGAGATCCACCACAACTAACCAATATATCTCGTTTTCTAGATCTTTCTTGTCTTCTCTCTAGATCTGGTCACCAGAAAGGTAAGGAACCCTAGTTCTCGTTTTCTCCATCTCATTTTCTCTTTTATCTTAGATCTCTCTTCCCAGTTCTTTTGGTGGTAGCACCAATCATTTCTCTTGTAGATCTGGTTTAATGAAAGCCTTATGTTGTTGATCGGCTTCTTCCTTCCCTTCCCTTGGCAGATCTAAGGCCAAGGTGGTAGCACCAATCCTTTCTCTTGTAGATTTGGTTTCATTCTCGCTTCATAGTGAGAGTTTCTATTGGCAACATTCATACCTACGTGTTATCTATAAGCATACACATATTTTTGATAAGTGAACTATATCACATATATACATATATATATATATATATTGTATTGTAATATGTGAACACCTAGATCTACTCATAGGTTGCTAAAAGGAATATGGTGTATTATGATTTAGACTTGTATGTGGGTGTTTGCATTGCCTGGAAGCATATGTGGGTAGTGTATATGATATATGACATGGCTTAAGGCCTATGTGTGTTGGTGGAGCGTGATGGAGGTATGTACATCTCGGGCGTTGCATCAATTCTTGTTGGATCATGTGGAGACCTTGTGAGGTTGCATGATTAATTGCTGGAGCGGACATGTGGTGTGCCTGTGTGAAGTTAAGAATGTGGTAACACGGATCACTTGGAGACAGCGTGATTTGGTGTGCTCGTGTGAATGTGGTGGTGCAGATCACGTGGAAACATCATGATGTGGTGTGATCGAGTTAAGGAGTAGAACTCACGGAGACCACGTGGTGGCGTGGTCTCATGTTTGCACCGTCGGAGTTTATCCTCGTTTCTTGGTGATTGCTTTTGATTTTTTGGATGTTCTAGGTAGAGCTTTTGTTATGTTGTATGGTGAATGTTGGGTAATGATTTTGGGGCTCGTAGAGCATCCCTCATTGAGCTTTTGTTAAAATGTTCACCCTCCTTCCTTTTCTTTTTCAAGATTCGGTTCACATTGATAGGTTTTTGTCAAACGCGTCATGTAATCCTACTTTGTTAAAGACATTGTTTCAGTCTTTGTAGCTGGAGATAAGTGTCCTGATATCGCCGACTATTTCAATTATACTGGGTCAGGATGTCACAGAAATATCACGTTGTAGTTGCAGTATTAGTAAACAAGTCTTTCGAGCATTTGAAAAATTCAACCACCAGCAATTGCATGGATTAAGGTGCAAAGCCGAGTATAGAGACGCCATTAGCTATAGGCGATCTGAGCTTTACAATCAAAGTTATTAGGAGTTCCAGATCATTCACGCAGAGAAAACAAAATGCTATATTATAAAACAAGACAAATAATAAAAATTTAAATACAGTTCATGTTTATAAAGACTCACTATAAATGAGTGCAGACAATGGCAGACACTATACATAAAATATATAAACATAGATCACAGTTATGACTATGACGCTTTACTGCGAAAGATCACAGTTATGTTTACAAGTCAACTGAAATTCAAATGCCTTTATCAAATGGTTACTTACAATGATGAAGATAACTGAGGCCTCCGAAAATAGTCTGGAGTATTGAAAGCAAAATAGCTGCCAAAACAGCGAAAGATGATAGAACAGTCCAAGGAGAATCAAAGTGAAGGTGCTTGAACCTTGCACACTCCACATTCCATCTGTTTGAAGTGTAATTGTTAATCCCCTCGAACTCTTCTTTCAAGTAACTATTACTCATGTCGAAGGCAACATCTTTGCAAATGAATTTGAAGAATTGAGAGACGTCACTCCCATTACCAACATAGTTTTGTATGATTCCTTTCTCACTAAGATAGGTAGCATCTGCTTCGTCATTCATCAAACATCCCATGAAAACCACATAGCTGGTTATATTGTTGGAACACTTTGTAGATAACTGCTCAAAAGCAACACAGTTTAGCAAGACCGAACTGATGAATTCATCAAACACTATTGGTGGTATGTGAAGCTCATTTCCGTTTAGTTTTATATCCAGTATTGTTTCTTCCCGCGAGCTTCTTCTCGGGACATAGCCACTAGTTTTCTTTGAAGAAGGTTGATAATGAGAAGCCTTAAATTTTATTCCCTGGAGGCGTAGTCTATTTGCTGAAAGGATCAGTCTCGAATCATCATAATGAGAATTTGATGGTCCTTTCTCAGGACTCTGAGAAGTACCATTTATGAAGTTCTTACGAATCAGATCAAGCAAATGTTGTGCTTCAAGGTTCTGAGATTTTGTTTTCTCAGCCACTGAAAGGTTAAAGAACTTGAATGCAAGTTTCTCCAGATTTACAGATATTTTTGATTCTTTCAAAAGTGTGTTGAGAAGAATTAAAGGAACCTGATTTTCCAAAAGCAGAAGATCACTCCGGATGGTGGAGAGGATCCATGGCGTTGTCAGAATACGATCATTTGGTGACTTCTTACTTGAGAGAACGTGTCTTGATATGAAGAAGAACAACATAAGAATGAAACAACCATCGAGGAGCATCATTTTGAGGAATTCCGGTTTTATAACTACTAGCTTCTCAGAGTAAGAGTTCCGGATAGCTGTCTCCATTTGAATTATTTTTCTACCCAAAGTGTTGGTATCGACACCATCTTTTGCCTCACCAAGGAAAAGTTTCAAATAACGATGTTTATGCTCCTCGAGCATTTGGAGATGCTCTTTCCCGTGATGGTAAGGACCTATTGACACTATCTCAGGCTCATAGCCCTTGTGATGGTTCTTCTTCAGGCTTTGGGGAATCTTGAATATGCTACACGAACCTTCCCCTTTTCTTTGAAACTTCGGAGATTCTGCACCAATATGAATGAGCATATTCATCTTTGCTAATATTTCTGCAAACTTCTCATCATCATCTTGGTAACTGATTTCATGCTTGTTTGAACTCTCTGCTTCATCAATATCTTGTTCGGTAACTTTTGGCTTCCTTGAACTATTAGCTTTTTCAACATCTTTATTGGGGCTTTCAGCTTTTTCAATATCTTGTTCAGTAATTCCTTGGATCATGTCTCCCCTCCCGAATAGAATTCTCAAAATCTTGTTAGTTTATTAAGTCTTATTAAAATGAGCTTTAGAAGTTTTTTAGGGAACAAAGGAAGGAAACTGAGATGAAGACTGTGAAGTGAATGCATAGATCGAGAGAGAGAAAAAGGAAGAGTCTTTCAGGTTTAGAAATTACCACGAAGCACCAAGTTTGTACTGGGAGTGATGATAGACACTATAAGATATTTATATATCTAAAGTCCTAAACACATTAAATATAAGATATTTAGATAACTCCTAAATACTAAGGACTTTCCTATTTCCTAATCCATAACTCGGTAGGAAATAGAGAACTTGATTCTCAAGTTATTTAATTGAATTGAAATTGGGTTACTCTTTATTTAAATGAAAAAGGATTTCGTTAGCTGATCTCCCAAATGGCATGTTAGCATGTCCTTGAGAACGAATCCTTGGTGATTTTGACGTCATATTTGACTTATCAAAACAAGTCATCTTTGTCATGTCACTTTTTCGGCCAGTCAAATTATAACGTCCACTTAAATTTTGTTCTCAAAAATATTATGATTGCAATTTTGCTACAACAACTAATGTTTTAATCATGACCCACCCCTTAACTCTCTCAAGCCCAAATACTCTCAACTAACCAAATAGCAGATGACCACCGAGTAGATATCTATATATATATGTAGATACCGAGTAGGGGAAGTATCACATAAGAGTTTGAGATTGAGACTTGAGAGCTTAGTTTTGAGTGAGTTTTTCTAAGGCAATAAAGAAGAGTAATTTCTTTGAGATCAAGTTACGTTCGATCCTTAAATTCTACATTTGGTATCAGAGCTTTAGGACGAGATGGGAGATATCATCGTTGCAACCGGGAAGACGAAAGACAGTGGAGGATCCTCTACAATAAAGTGTCCGATGTTGAGCTCCACAAACTATACCATTTGGGCTATCAGGATGAAGCTTGCGTTACAGATACACAAAGTTTGGGAGATCGTGGAAGGTGAAGAAACAACCGAGGGAGACAAAAATTGCATGGCCAAAGCTTTATTATTCCAATCTATACCAGAAAGTCTTATTCTTAAAGTTAGAGAACTCGATACAGCAAAAAAGGTATGAGAAGCGATTAAGACAAGGCATGTAGGGGCAGAAAGAGTCAAAGAAGCTAGGTTAAAACCTTAATGAATCGCGTTCGATCGACTCAAGATGAAGGATAATGAAACCATTGATGAGTTTGGAGGAAATCTTGCTGAGATTTCATCTAAATCCTCGGCCCTAGGGATAAGCATCGAAGAACCTAAACTCGACAAGAAGTTCCTATCAAGCCTCCCTCGTAAAAAATACATCCACATTGTAGCGTCCCTCGAGCAAGTATTAGACCTAAATACTACAAGTTATGAGGATATCATAGGTCGTTTGAAAACTTATGAGGAACGTATACAAGAGAATGAGGAACCACATGAAGATCAGACCAAACTCATGTACACAAACAATGAGGGTCCAAACCAAGAGTATCAGAGAGATTACAACAAGAACAGAGGACGAGGATGACGTTGGAATAACAGAGGACGCGAAAGAGGTTGCAATACGTGGAGAGATCCAACAAATATCACGTGGTATCGTTGCGACAAGATAGGGCACTACGCGACGGATTGCCCTGATCGATTTTTGAAGCTACAGGAAGCTCAAGAGAATACCAATAGTGAGACACATGATGCGGATGAGCTTATGATTCACGAGGTGGTGTATCTAAAAGAGAAGAACTGTCTACCAGACAAATGCGAGGCAAACTCCAGAGCAGAAAACATATGATACTTAGATAATGGGGCAAGTAATCATATGACAGGAGACAAGAGATATTTTTCTGAGTTGGATAGTTCAGTCACCAGAAAAGTGAGATTCGGGGATGACTCACGCATTGATATAAAGGGAAAGGACACCATATCTTTCATAGATATGAACGGAGAGCCAAGGAAGATGACCAACGTCTACTACATTCCGGAGTTGAGAAGCAACATCATTAGTCTCGGACAAGCAACATAGTCCGGATGTGATATAAGGTTGCGAGGAGAGAATCGAACAATGTGTGATCAACACGGTAAGTTGCTTGTCAAGGCACAGAGATCACAAAATCGTCTTTATAAGGTATGAATGGGACTCAAGGCGCAGCTAAACTTAGCATATATCAGGGAATCAAATAGATGGCATGCAAGACTCGGGCATGTTAATCACAACACGATGAAGACGATGATACAGAGAGACCTAGTCAGTGGAATGCCGAATGTTAATGTCGAGAAAGAGATATGCCCTTCTTGTCTGTTGGGAAAACAAGTGAGAGGCTCATTCCCTCAATCAACTACGTTCCGAGCCTCGAAAGTATTACAGCTGATACATGGAGACCTCTGCGGCCCTATAACACCTAATACACAAGCCGGAAACAAGTATATTTTTGTGCTCATTGACGATCACTCGAGATATATGTGGATAATTTTGCTCAAAAAGAAAAGTGATGCATTCCAGAGGTTCCAGAAGATGAAGAGTATGGTGGAACAAGAGACGAAGGAAACGATATTGATGCTCAGAACAGATAGAGGAGGAGAATTTGTGTCCAATGAATTCAATGCATTCTGCGAAGACTCGGGTATAAAGCAACATCTCACAGCTGCATACAGCCCACAACAAACAGGGTGGTGGAGAGGAAAAATAGGGCTCTACTAGGGATGTCACACAGTATTTTAAAGCATATTCATATGCCAAACTATCTGTGGGGCAAAGCCATACGACATGCAACCTATCTCTTGAACATGATATTGACGAGAGTACTCAATGATCAGACGCCACACGAAGTCTTCCGATCAAAGAAACCTAACATCCAACATCTACGCATCTTTGGTTGCATAGGATATGCACAAGTCGAGAATGTGCATCTTAAAAAGCTCGACGACAGATCACATATGCTTGTACATCTGGGCACAGAGCCTGGATCAAAAGCATATCGACTGTTGGATCCCGAGAGACAAAAGATAGTCGTCAGCCGAGACGTTGTGTTTGATGAATCTAAAATCTGGAACTGGAATAGAGATGAAACAGATCATAATGGCGACTTTAATGTTACTCTAAGAGAATTTGGAAACCATGGCATTGAAGGAATTTGTGTTGAGAACGATCAATTCGTAACAGAAGCTATAACTGATAATGGCGAACCTATCGTGAAGGTTCCCGAAGAGGAGAAGGTCGAAGGAGAGTCTAGTGAGGATGTAGCTGAAGAGATACCATTACAAAGAAGTGAGAGACAAGTCGTGAAGCCCAAATACCTTGAGGATTACGTTTTGCTTGCAGAAGAAGAAGGAGAAAAGTTATTATTGATTCTTAATGGCAAGCCAGAAGGCTTCGAAGAAGCAAGAAAGATAACGTAGTGGATATTAGCTTGTGAGGATGATATACAATCTATCATAAGGAATGAAACGTGGAGCTTAGTTGATCTTCCACCAGGAGTAAAACCAATAGGTTTGAGATGGGTTTTCAAAATCAAACGAAACGGTGATGGAAGTATTAACAAGTACAAAGCTCGTTTGGTTGCAAAGGGGTATGTTCAAAAGCATGGAGTTGATTTCGAGGAAGTGTTTGTGCCTGTTGCTTGTCTAGAAACCGTACGCTTGCTTATCAGTTTGGCGGCAACTAAAGAATGGGAGGTGCATCATCTCGATGTCAAGACAGCATTTTTACACGGAGAACTTCAAGAAACGGTGTATGTGATATCACTCAAATTATCCTAAGGAGTGAATTACTCTCTGAAATAAGAGGTTCAGATGTAGTACTTAGGGATCGAATCCATAGAGACTCTAGGATTACACAATAGATTATGGTTTTGGAATAAATCTAGATTAAATGGTTTATAAGTTTTAGAGCAGTTAATGGAGTGGTGAGCAAGAAGTATATTGCTCGATTGATTTTTTTGGGGTTGTTAACAGTTGGGAGAAATAGTTAGATTCAGGTATATTCTCAGGTGTGATAAGTAAAACTTAATTTGGGTTTTTAGGGGTTTAATATTAATCATTTTTGAATTCAAACTTTAGATATAATCAATCTGATTATCTAATATGGATCTCGGATTTCAACTCTCGTATGTTAATCACGAGAAAGTGTCGATCGATTATTCGTTATGAATATCGATCGAGACACCTTTCAAAAAATCGATCGATAGGGCTATCGTTGCGTCGATCGATACTTCTTCCAGAGAGCTTTACGGATAGGTTTGATCTAAATTCTCTAACTCACTAAACCAACTCTCGTCTGTATCTAGTCAGTTAGATCATGCTAGTTATTTTCAGGTATTGAGTCAAGCAATGGCTTGATCCCAATTTATCCTAAAATCTAAATTTAAAGGGTGATCAATCCTAAATTTAGCTTTAAGCATAACTGGATGAAAGAATTATATTTCTAAACTCTCTAACAATTGTTGTTGTCAGTAATACATTTATCAACCTATTGAGAAACCAAAATCTAACAATAAAGACTACTCAGACATATTCATGGAACACATAGTTATGATGGTCTGAATAATACTTAAACAAAATGAGTAAATAGAGGAAGCAACAAAATGAATAAAACAAAGGAGTTCAAGATCTTCTCTGTTTTGCAATGTTGATCTATCTCTCTAATTATAAGCTCTCTCCTTTCAATGGTGGCCTCTTTCTGCCTCCAAACTAGGTCTAAAAAGGTCTCTAGGCAAGTCTGCCTCTAAAATGATTCAAAACCCTAATAAATAGCCTAACAGGCGGCCATGGACTTAACATGTAATTATTGAAACTTTTGTGAAATTTTAATTCTTCTAATTTGTCATTAACTCTCGGGTGGCTTCGCCGTTGATCGACATGAAGGGTTCATCATCGATCGATATTCCTTGGTAACAATTGGTCGATATTCAAACAAATAATCGACCATCCAGCAAAGCTCAGAAAGTCTCCAAATAGCTCCAAATACATCATTTTCTTTCAGATAGTACTTGAACCAGTAATTTCTATAAATAGACTCTATATAGTAATAATATATCTTAAAACACTCATAAACCATGGTTAAAAATGGGTAAAATACATGGTCTATCAACTTTATCCAGACTTACTCTTTTGCTTGTCCTCAAGCAAAACACAACAGAGCAGTCTCTCCGAGAGAGGTTTAAAAACATGAGGAACTCACATGATTTATAACTCAGAATCATCACCTCTACAATATTGCAATCCATATCTTAAAAGTCCTAACCATAAAAGCAATTTACACCATATCCTAGCTTAGCAACCAAATTCATCTAGCTAGCAACTTAAACAAATTTTGTCTAACATTCCCCTCTGCCAACCTCATTTCTTTGCGTAAATAAAAGTGTAGGTTTACCTTGGGAATATCAATCACAGGATGCAAGGATTTTTAAACAAGTATCTGGATCTGCAGGTAAAAGTTAGTTCCTATCTTTTCTCTCTTCTAATTTCTCTCTTTAGTAAAAGTATGCTTATTGCAGGTTCATTGACCAAAATTGGACAGGCTTCCATGAATCAAGCCTTAATGGATGTTGCCACTAAGTCTTGTTCACTTCTTTTTGACCTATATCCAATAATTCATATGAATCAAACCTTGATGATTGCCGCCACCAAGTCCCGTTCGAATTCTTTTTGTTGGAATCCTTACGAAGCAAGCTTTAATGGTTGTAGCCACCAAGTCCTGTTCGGATTCCACCTAACTAACACATAGTTAATATCATTTTTTTTTTTCAATCTACCTATAAATCTAAGGTCAAAATAGAGAGATAAAAAGTGATAAATCTACACAAGACTTTACCTTTCAGACTTGTTTGAAGAATCCAATCCCATGTATACCAAGCCACAATAAAAGCAGTTTTGTCAAGTTTAATGTTGGAGGTCAACTTTGGTTCCTTCAAACAATCTCAGCAAGTGTGTGTTGGGGTCAAAATTGGTTACAATGGAATCAATATCTGAAAGTCCGTAAAAATCAGCAGGAACATTTTTACAAAAAGTAATCTTCTTAAAGAAATCTTTACGAAGAGCCTTGCGGTAAAATCTTGTTCAAATCTCAATCGAACAATTAAATACTGATTGTCCGAAGGCAACAGACATGTATCCAAATCGGCCATGGACAAGCTCAAGTATGGCCATCGGACCATGCACAAGCCAAGCTCGGTCGCTACATAGCGATCGAGCTCAAGCCAAGCTCGGTCACTACGTAGCGACCGAGCACGTAGCGACCGAGCTCTCCCAAAAAGTCAATACGACACAAATCCATGTATTCTCGTCTACTCTTTAATACTATCTCCTGCAGGCCATGGCTAAACCATTCTATGTTTGTCGTCACTCGAAGTCATCAGTCAAACTTTACGATAAAAACCGCGGGAAGTTTGTTTTTATCGAAGAAACCGTAATAAACATTTCGAGTCGAAGACGGCCCAAGGAGGCCTAAAACGCAGCTCGAAGCCCACTTACGATTTCTTAAACCAAAAACCCATAAGCCGTATGACGGTTTATGCTTGGTTCGTAAGAAAAGGATAGATGTCAAGTTTTCGCGGATAAATCTGAAGTTTCCGAAGATAATCACGAAGATCGGGAAAATTGGAATATCCCCATTTTGAGCTATGACGGCTTAGGGGCAGGAAGGGAAAAGCATAAACCGACCTAGGAGCGAGTATATAAGGAGTCCTAGGCGAGAGGCAGAGGAGATGACTTTTTGAGAGCAAACTTAGCACTTAGAGCAATTAGGCAACTTTCCGTTTTTGTTATTTCGAGCTGCGACTCAACTAGGTTCTGCAGTCTTAGGTTATTATAACTTGGGAACTCGCCGACAGCTCTTGTAGCCGATGCTCCTACCTTGTTGTAAACGCTCATACGCAAATTTGGAATAAGACTTCTTTTTGCTCTCTTTTTACGATTTCTTATATTTTCATCGTTTTCATTCTCGTATTCGGATTGTTTGGGGACCTCTGGGATATTAGGGTTTTTCTAAATTTCCTAATTTAAACGAAAATCGACAGTGCGAATTTCGGTTTCCACAGTTTGGCACTAGAAGGAGCAGGGCTACGGATTACTCTAACTCATAGCCGCAAAACGCTTGATCAAAACAATGTCTGGAAATACGAAAGACAAAATCGCAGTTCGCAACAACACTGGTAAGACAACTCCAGCAGCGACTGCTCATATGCATAACCACCATTAACATTAATTTATATATAAATATTGGTCAAATAATTATATATATATATATATATATATTTACATACATAAATTTATAGTTTTAAAATTAATTAGTTTGGAAATACTAAAATATTGTATTTGTAAAAATAAAGATTTTATAATGAGAAAATATGAAAACAATGATAAAATATTTCTTTAGCAACAAAAACAATAGTAATTATTAAACATAAACAAAATTTAGAGTTGGGTTAATTTTTATTATTTACATTGAATTGGGTTACTAATTGAATTTCTTAAAAAGATAAAAATCAATACTATTAAAAGGGAAGTAGTCCTAAAAAATCTACTTATACAAGGTTGTTGCACCTGTATATTTTTTAGTCTAACCTATTGTATACAACTGAATATTAATAAATATCCCCTATTATATAGCAATTAAATAATATCTTCTAACATTTAAGTAAATCTCACCCACTTTAATAAGATCATAACAACATATATGAAATGTTTCAAATGGTTATTTTACTTAAATCAACTTCCTTCAATTTAACATATATACATATAAACGGCACCGAAATTTCAATATGTAGGGGTCATTGTCATATATACCATCCTCTTCCATTAGATCAAAAAATTTCTTACGAGATCAACTTTTGAAATATAAATGAGCCATGTCCTATTAAACATTATTGATCAAACCTGAAAAGTATTTTCCACCCAAAATTTTATAAAACGAATCAATGAAGTTTGCTAGGTCTGGGGTTTTTGGGCCTAATTAGGTATTTAGAAAAAATATTATTTGGGTTCGGATTGGTTTCTTTCGGATATGGATGGTTTGGACTCCATAATTCAAATACCTATAAAATATATGTTATTTTTTTTACGTAACGGGTATGGATCCGTTCAGATATTTAGGACTCAAATAAAACTCGATAAACATAAAAATACTCGAAACACGAAAAATATCTAAAATCTAAACAAATACCCGAAAAATCAGAAAATACTCAAAAGACCTAAAATTGTACTCGAAATTTGACCGAGGAACCAAAAAAAATACCCAAAATTGTATCTGAATACCCAAAAATATATTTTTAAAATTTGAATTTTTACTCGAAATCCAAAACTATAACCGCAAATTCAAACCAAAAACTCAAAAATATATGTATACCAAAAACATATCCAAAATACACAAATATATCTAATATACACAAACATTTTGGGTACTTTTGCTCCCAAACAGGTTTCAGGTAGGTCTCAGACGCTAACAGAGACCCGTATTTCCAAAAACAAATACGTATTTTTCTCTGAACCCGACGTGAACCAGTATTTTCGAGTTGATTTTGGTTTGGTTTTTGGAGTCCATGTAAAATACCCATGCGTACGAGAGAATTACATAAGATTTATACAAAATTTCAAATAAACTAATTCATGAATTATATAAATTTTTTAAAAATTAGTTCTTTTATATAATTCGACTTTGTAACATAATAATGTAAAACAATCACAAAATACTAATTTATATCAAAATTTGCTATAACAAAAGAACCCGCGCTTGAAAGCGCGGGTCGAAATCTAGTTCATTCTTAAAAACTGTGTAATTGTCAATTATTTTGGCCGAGGAAGAAACAACTTATTCCGTGAAATAAAAAATGTATATTATGCCTTGTAACTTCTATAAGTTTGATAAATCTTAATGTGGTTCTAGAGTTTGATCCACATCATGGACATCTTTTTCATTTTAATTTGACAAATCGAAAACTGGTCATTTTAATTTGATAACTAAAAACAGAAATATTTCAGTTAGAAATCGTCATTTAAAATATTATAGATCTTGTTTGAATAAATAATATAATTTTTGTTCAAAAAAAAATATATATTATTTCTTAAATATAGTAGAAGTTTGCTCGTTTGTAGGGATATTCAGTTGATTTCTTCATCATGTTTAGTATTTTTTTTAATATAAATTTCATATAAATGTAAAGTAAATTACTAAACCGAATCCAACAAAATATACCATAGATATACTATCAAATATAACTGCATGAAAAATATTGTTATGAAGATTGCAATTTGTTAATAATGTATTAATTTTTTTCTATAAGAGGTTGTTAGATTAACTAACAAATCAAATCTAATCTATTAAAAGAGAAGTACAAATTTAAACTGTTCCTTGGTTTTGCAAGTTATTTACAATGGCATGCCACTAAAGTTATTAATTAACCTACCTTTTAGGATTCTTTGTCTTTTCATCTTTAATTAATGTATTTCTAACATCAAATTCTAACTAAAAAATCATGAAAACAATAATTAATAAATATAACTTTTAGTATTATTTGTATTTTCCAATATATATATATATATATATATATATGTGTGTTTGGAAATAATTAATTATACTAGAATTTAATCCGCGCGCCCGCACGGATGTATTTTTCAAAAATATGTTGCTGTTTGTTTTTCGTATCACTATTAGGATTGTGCAAAAAACATGAATCTGAAAAACCGATCCGATCCCGATCCAAAAAGGTAGTATCAAATCTAAACCGAAATTGATTAAATATTTGAATTATTCAAAATTTTAGTATTTAGAGAACTGAAACCGAATCTGATCCAAACTAAAATATTATGGGTACCCGAATATATCCGAAATAGATTTATATACTTATATATATATATATTAATTGTTTTTAGATTTAATGTATATAAAAACATCCAGAATATAAAAGATATTTTTAAGTTGGTTTAAATACTTGAAAATATATACAAATTGTCAAAAGTAGACATCTAAAATCGTTAAAGTGTACTCAAAATACCAAAAATACTTAAAATAATTATTAATTCTCTATCCAAATATTTAAACCGAATCAATTTATATGTTAAGTTTAGGTATTCTGACAGATGTTATTCAAATTTATATGTAATATATTATTTTGCTTATAGATTTTGAGAAATTTAAAGTATATAATGAATTTTAAAATTTTAAAAATCATTTAAATGGATTATCCGAATCCGAACCTAACCTGCAAAGATTCGAACCGAACCCGGATCAAAATTTAAAAATATCCGAATGGGACTAAAATCTTTGACCCCGAAAATCTGAAATCCAAAGAGACCAGACCGAACCCGAATGAGTATCGTAACACCCATCCCTAGCCACTATTATATATCATATATGTATCATCATATAATTAATCGTATTTTATACATACCATCATATAAGTAATCATATAATTAATAATATTTTATAAATATCATCATATAAATAATCATATATATTATATTTATAAAACTTAATGTGAAATATAAAAACCATAATATAAGCTGTTGTTTAAAATTGAGCTTTGTATTATATTTTTCTTATATATATTGAAAACATTTTTTTGATAATGGTTATTGGAAAACATTTTAGTAAAAATCAATTTTTGAATATATGTATATTTTTTATTTGAAATATATATATAAAATTTATTTTAGACAAAAGATGTTTTAGGTTATTAGATTAGACCATTTTTGTATATTTTAAAGATAGTCTAAATATATAGTTTCTCGTAATATAATAGAATTCACATAAGCCCATTAATACTTTTTTTTCTTAATATACTGCTATTCCAAACAATATAATGGGCAATTCTCATAAATAGACTATTTTCAAGTTTTGGTCATAAAAGTAGACCACAAAGAGAAAAGTGACCAAAATATTTTATTTAATAGGTAAAAATACCCTAATACCCTAGATATATAAAATAAAATAAAATAAAAAATAATAAAAAATTATTAAAAAAATAATTGTTTTTTTATAGTTTTAGATAATATGTTTTCAAATTCGAATTTTTTTATATATTTTTTTTAAAACATTTTTGTTTCGAATTTTTTTAATTATTTTTTTAAAATTTTCTTTTTGTAATTCGAAACTACTTTTTGAAACTATTTTTAAAATTTTTATTTTCAAGTTTTTAATATTTATTTTTTATTTTATAAAATTTTAAACTTCAATCCCAAATCTCCACCCCTTAACTCTAAACCCTAAGGTTTAGATTAGTTAACCCTATGAGTATAAATATATATTTACCTCTTTAATGAAACATTTTGGTCATTTTGATTCTTAGTCTATATTTGTGACTAAAACTTTTTAGTGCTATCTTTGGGTTTTTCTCCAATATTATATATTTTTTTTAAAATGTTATTTATAATTCTAAATAATTTTCAAAAGTACTTATATTTTAATAAAATAAATATTATTTTATTTGTTCGTGCAGATTATTGTAACTAATTAGGAAGGCATCCGTCATGTTTTAAGGAAATCATGAGATAAGAGAGCCAGAAAATATCTACCTTGAAGAACAAAATACGTGGGAAGAAAGTTTTTTTTTTTTGGTAAAATGTTAAATATTATACCAAGTTTTTAAGTTTGCGACAGAAATTACAAAGAAAACTAGTAGCGGATTACATAAATTAAACTAAACACCAGCGGAAATTAAACTAAACTAAAAAGATTCAACCCGCAACTGGAATTCAAACTTTGATTACGAACATGATTTGAACAAAGATCTACATGTAACTAAACATCTTTAGCTTCGCTCGACCACCTCTAAACCGGTGCATTCCGCTAAATAGTTCAGTTATCCTTAGATTATCAATCCCCGTTCTCAACCATTGATAGAAAGCATTCGAGGGTGGCGTTCACCAAGTTTCCTTGGTTGCCGGTTCATCTTATGCCATCAACAGAGTAGCTGGATTTTGATGATCTTCTCACGCTCACAATCTCAGCTGACATCAAGCGCATAGTTGAGTGAATAGACCCGAGAGTTCAAACTGAAACAACCGGACTGGACGCCATGGCGTGAGCACTCAACACCTAACAAGAAAGTTTAGGATGAAATAATTAGGTAATATCCTGTTGCTAAGATCTGTTGCTAAGATTGCGCGAGAGATTCTTGCTGTTAAACTTACGATTTTTACATAGATATGTTAGTTAGCTAATTATTGTGTCCATATCTAAAATTTCTATTTTATGAGCGTGGTTTTCAAAATTGTATGGTTAATTAAACCAGCTGGTTTAGGAGACAAACGGGTCAGGAACCAAAATTGTAATTCTACTCATTTCGATTTGGTTAATGCTTTATTCATATTTCCAAACAATCTGATTTAAATTCCTATACTTGTTTCCAAACAACTCAAATGTGTACTTCAGTTTTAATAATATAGATATATATCATAATTAAATACATATTAATTAACTTACCTTTTAGATTTTTTTTTATTTTTAATTATCTACCTAGCTTATAGTTAATGAACAATATTGTTTTAAAAGCTATATAATTATATTTTTATTATATATAAGTAATAACTAAAATAAAAGTCACATAAAAAGAACCATTTATATAATATATAGATCAATATATAAATATATTATGTTACATATATTTTCATATAAATAATAGTCCAATGTAAATTTAGTATGATAAATGCTGGAAGTAGAAAATAATAGCACCATATATTTTAAAAAATAAAAGTACATTTGATCCATAAAAAAATACAATTTGTACGGATATACAGATCATATTCAAAAAATATTACTGATATAATTGATGGTTTATAAGATAAACATGTTTAGAAAGGTCATACTAGACAATCATTTAAACAAACAAATTTTAAAATATAGATTATCGCTTATACAAATAAATATTTATTTATAAAAATAAAAATAAACATCCGCGCGGTGTGCAGATCAAACTCTAGTAAACTCTTAGAATACGTTTTTTCACGGTTGGAACAAACCTAATCTATTAACTAAGCACATAATATATACCTTATTAAGTTGAAAATGAATATCCTACATATAAATTTGTCTAAATATGTGAATGTCACATTTTTATAATTATTATAAACTGTTATTAGTTAAGTTTTATATAGTCACAGTCAGTTCTATTTTTGGGTAGAATTTTGGGTGAATGTTGGTTTATAAAATGGGATAATGCATATAAACTAACTATACTATAAAAATAAATTAGGAATGTAGTCAATACCACAACTTTGGTTTGTATGCATTTTTTTTCTAAATGTGTGTAAAATAGTAAATCATAAATTAAATAGTGATTATTTTTGATTTAGTCCCACAACAGAAATTGTCTTAGTTTACTTTATATATTATATTCACAATTTGAATAGGTCCAAAACTTAGATGACAACATTATAAGTAGATAAAAAATAGGACTCTGAATTAATAGATTAGACTAGATTTTGAGCCGCGCTTTCAAAACGCGAGTTTATCATGTTTTTTTTTTCAATTGAAAATTATTTAGTAAATGTCATATTTTCATATATTTGTGTTTTATTTTATAGAAGACTTAAATTTTTTATCTTTATTTATTGTATCTAATATATTAAAACAGAAGTCATAACTTCTTTTCATGTGTGATTTTTTTAGTTTGGACCTTCCTAAAAAATATCATATTTTACATAAGTTCATTATTATATCTTTTAATATCTTTATCTTTTTATTTGAAATACAAATGAATATATTTAAAATGTTCTAACAAAATCTTTTTAAATCTTCTTAGAATCTTTTTAAATTTACTTTCAAAAATTAGTTAGTTTTACTTTAAATTATCATAAAATATAATTAGAAATTAAAATTGAATATAGTTTTGGTTTATAAACGAAATTTTAAATAAAATGAAATTAATTAATTTCAAAAATACATTTACCAATAATTTTTAAAGATTTTGTTAGAAATAAATATTTATTTCTATTTTAATTTTTTCAAATTTGTTTTCTAATAAAATAAAAATCATGATTTTTTATGAGTGATATTTTTATTTGGACCATCATTTAAAATTTATATTAAATGTATATCACTAATGCTAATATATATAATGTTTTTAACTACTTTAATCATAATATCTTTTATTTAAAAAAAAATTAAAATTCTAACAAATCTCTTGAAAAAGATTATAATAAGATCTTAATTGTCATAAATTAAATATAAAAATTTTCAACTAATTTTGTAATTAGTAATGAAATAACACTAAAAGAATAAAATTATATCCTATTTTATCAATTTTATAATAATATCTATCATTTTTAAATAAAAATGTTATATTGAACAAAATATGATAAAATTATTTTAAATTGGTACGTTAACATATTTTATTTTCATAAATATAAAATATATATGCTAACAATATAATATGTTAGTAGAACAGGTTAATATTAGTAAACTATATGATACATGTATAAAAATTTAACTTATCTTAAACTTTTTAATATACAGTAATTTATTATATAAAATTAATAAACATTTAAAAATTACTAAAAAAATCTAGCGATTTGAATTACGGATCATGATTATAATAAATTAAATACAAAATTGTTTTCATATATGTTGTTTCATGCATTAAAAAAAATTAGTTTAGTAATCAAATACAAATTCAATAGGACAAATATATAATAAGCAACATATATATGTGATGATTTTAATTTACATCATGAAAATATAAAATTATTATATTTGGCATAATTATACAAACATTTATATATGTGAGTAACATTAAAAATATATAATAATTATGTAAAACAAATATCAATATATATATAAATGTGAAAATATATACCGCACGGTTGTGCGGGTGGAAATCTAGTTTCATTTTAAAAGATTATTTATGTTTAAAAAATTAAACTTTATTTCTTTAATGAATTAAATTGGTATAACTATGATAAATTAATTTTATTATGTGGTTAATATTTTAATAAAAAAAATTTATACTTTTAATAAAGATTTATACTTTTCAATGAAAAAATTCAATTTTTTATGAATGCTTAAATTATATTAAAAAAAATAATAATTAAAAATAGTTGAAAAAAAAATATTTGAACTTGGACTCAATAGCCTAAAAGAAAAAAAAATGTGAGAATTGGATCTGATTTCTTAATCGCCCAAATGGCCCAAGAGAGATATAATGTGGCTGGATCTGAATAAAATGACCCAATATAAATGTTTTATTAATATTACTTGATTGTCCTTAATGAAACATGCAATGTTAGTAAAGAAGAAGACATGCTAAGGTAAAAAAGACAATAGGATCCTGCTTTAATAGTATATATATATCTCTATATATATTGTATATGTACATTAAAAATTCTAACAAATCTGTTGAAAAAATATTTTGGCAATATTTTAATTTTCAAAATTTTTTTTTATATTTTTCACTGATATCATAATTAGAAATGAATTTTTATCATGCATTAATGTATATTAGGTTATCATTTATAAAATGAAAATAAAAATTTTATCCTATTTTATCTATTTTATAATAATAGTTAGGTTAAAATAAAATCATTATATTGAATTAAATATGATAAAATTGTATTAAATTTATTAATTTATAAATTTATTTTCATAAATAAAAAACTATTTATGTTAAAAAGTATAATATAATGATAAAATGGCTTAACATTAGCAAACTAGATAATACATGTAAAACAATTGACATATCATAGACTTTTGTATATGCGATACTATATTATCTAAAATGAATAAATGTAAAAAATATTGTTAAAGAGAAATCAAACTTTGAAAGGCGGGTCAGTATTTAGAATAATATAATTACAAAATAGTTTTCAAATATGTTATGTCATGCGTATATTAATTTGTTTAGTAAATAATACAAATACAATAAGATATATATATATATATATATATAATAAGAATCGGCAAATACACGTGACAGTTTTAAACAATTGATTAATTATAACATGTAATCTATAAAATTATTGTATTTGAAATAGTTATATAAACATTTAAATTTATGATTAACGTTGAAAATGTATACCATTAATAATCTAAAATAAATAAATAAATATATGTAATTGAAAATAAACACTTGTGCGATTGCGCGGGTCAAGATATAGTTAAGTGTTAAAATAGATGATAGTTACAATTATTTGAATGGAGCATATATATATATATATATATATATATATATATATATATTATTTTTTACAAAATAATTTTTGAAAATATATGTATGATTATGTAATAATTATTACTTATACTTTTCCATAATTACCAAAAAAAACTCGGCATAATTTTTAATAAAATGTGAATATGGTAAACATATTATTCATTAAACTTTATATTTTTGAAACTTATATATTTTCATTAAATTATTATTTTTGAATAAATTTTCATCATTCTTATGATATATTATGTATTCTAACTAAAATGTATTGTTTATTATATTTTCTTAGTTTTTATTTTCCAAACTGAGTTTTGTTTAAGTTTTTTAATTATTTATTAATTTTTGGTTATAATTTTTCATTCTTATTATATTTAGTTCTCTAAATTTAGTTGGATTAGATACCACTAAATTTAGTTGGATTATCTCTAATAATGAATGGTATATTCGGAAATTCACATTTCATTAAAAGCGATGGGAGCATGTGAGTAGGGTTACATGAGATTTTTTTCCGAAAAAAGAGCATTCCAGCTGTTAACAAGAATACTTACCATGTAGTGATGGTTACAAATGGAACAACCCACCAGTACGTAACAATACTATACATTCACCATTCTTTTGACGACAAGAATACTTACCATGTATTGATTGTTACAAATGGAACAACTCACAAGTACTATACCACACACACCAAAAACACAACAATAAAGTAAAAGTAACATATAGGCCTGATCCATTTCAAACAAACATAAAACGCATGAGCAGCCGTGCCGTCTTGCACTCTTTCCCCACTTTATCTGATAGAGGAATTGCTTGTATACCTGGTTGCAGCTTAGACACCCGGTCACGAAAAGTACCAGCAAATTTGTCCTTAAATATTAGGGTATGGTCATATACTTCAACAACAAGCTCATCATTTTCCAAACTAGATAGCGGAAACTCAAATTCCTCTCCCCAACTGGGTGTCCAACTGCGTTTGTGGACAGTCTTCCGGATCTTGCCACCATGTATGAGCTGTTTAAAGACCCGAGGAACTAAAATCAGCTATATTTGGTGTCATCAACAAAGCCATCAATATAAAACAAGTCTTGGACTGAATTTATTACATTCACAAAGAGATCCGGAGAGGAACCTCTATGAAGCTTTGGAAAGTCTGTGTCCCACCCAGTTCCCATATAGATTTTGACCTACACGTTTAATATTTAAGCAAAAGAAAAGAGAACAGGAAACCTAACTGTTGGCCTCTCAGTGTAAAATGATAGACCTTTAGTTTTTTTTTATTTGTAGCTTGAATAATCGCTATATTAGTGCTTGGATCATCTGTCCCCTGCAAATGTCAATAATATCACGAAACATGGATTTCCCTTAAATAGCATGGTCTTTTGAACAAATATAGACGAGGTTAAGATCTTAAAAACTTCACATTTATTTGATCAATGGTTTAAGCTGCAATAACGATAATGCCGAGACTAAGTTCCAGAAAACTAAAATATGCTTCTCATATAGATTTTGACCTGAACATTCATATTTAAAGCAAGAAAGTGGGAGCATATGAAACCTCAATATTGTATGTTTAGTGTATCAAACCTTTAAAGAACCTGAAGCCTTTGGCAGATCTTGTTTAACAGCTTTGCTAGAACTTGGATGGTCTGGCTCCTACAAAGGTCACCCAAAGGCCATAATACCACAACATGAACTTTCCCTTATCGAAAGAAAAAAAAAACAATACCAATACAGACCTTTTAAACATGTATATTTCGGACTTTAAACCAAAAATGTATAGTTGGGACTAAGAATATAGTGTAAAGTTCTTATTAGGAATCTTTTCACTTTTGTTAGTATTAATATATGTATGATATTTCTGACACATTTTTTTTTGTGAAAATTACTAATTGATTAATATTTTAAAACAAAGTCATTGAGAACAAAGTGTGTTTGGCTACAGAATCTTGCCTCTTATCATTAACAGTTCTAGTTATGTTTGTTGATTATTACTAACTTTTGTATTTGTTAGAGCAACTTCAGTGCTCAGGTTCTATATGAGTATCTAGTTCTTTACAAAAATAAACATAACCTGAAGACATGGAAGAGAATATAGAGTGTTAGAATATAGAACATATCCGATTATGCGGAGACTAAGTTCCAAAAAACTAAAATATGCTTCTCATATAGATTTTGACCTGAACATTCATATTTAAAGCAAGAAAGTGGGAGCATATGAAACCTCAATATTGTATGTTTAGTGTATCAAACCTTTAAAGAACCTGAAGCCTTTGGCAGATCTTGTTTAACAGCTTTGCTAGAACTTGGATGGTCTGGCTCCTACAAAGGTCACCCAAAGGCCATAATACCACAACATGAACTTTCCCTTATCGAAAGAAAAAAAAACAATACCAATACAGACCTTTTAAACATGTATATTTCGGATTTTAAACAAAAAATGTATAGTTGGGACCAAGAATATAGTGTAAAGTTCTTATTAGGAATCTTTTCACTTTTGTTTATATTAATATATGTATGATATTTCTGACACATTTTTTGTGTGCAAATTACTAATTGATTAATATTTTAAAACAAATTCATTGAGAACAAAGTCTGTTTGGCTACAGAATCTTGCCTCTTATCATTAACAGTTCTAGGTATGTTTGTTGATTATTACTAACTTTTGTATTTGTTAGAGCAACTCCAGTGCTCAGGTTCTATATGAGTATCTAGTTCTTTACGAAAATAAACATAACCTGAAGACATGGAAGAGAATATAGAGGATGAAGAGTGTTAGAATATAGAATATATCCGAGATATATATATATATATATATCATCCTCTATAGATAATTACCAATTCTTGATTTTTCTATGTGAATTTTTCCTTTTTTTGAACTATATGAATTCTTCCTTTTTGTATTAGGATTAGGTGTAGCTTAAATTTATATAAATGTATTGACATTAATATCCACTAAATACAACTCTTGTTCATTACATATTTCAAACAAGAAAGTGAGAGGTTTGGAAACCTTAAAACGGACCTTCCGTGTTTCTCGATTTGCTTCAATAACCGCCTTGCTAGTCATTGAACCTTCGTCCCCCTGCACATGTCACACAACACCCAAACATATATTTTACCTTGTTACAAAACCCAGAACAGTGAACAAATATAGTTAACTAATGGTTCAGCCTCCTGCAATATCAAATAGGCAGAGACAAAGTAACAGATTATGTAGAATCAACTTATCAAACAAAATCAGTCTATCAGGCATACTTTGATAACGATCACTTTACGACTGGGGGAAAACAAAAATCTTTCGAAGTCGTTACAGGTGGCGTCCTTTACATTTGGCTCTTGAAGTCGATACTCTTCCACACACACTGTCATTGCTTTCACTCCACCCCATTCTTCCTTCTCCTTGCCCAACAATTTAATGAACTCGGACAATAGTTCCGCCTCTCCATGCTTCGGTTCCAATTTGTTCCTTTCAACAACCTCCAACACGGTTTCATAAGAATTCCGGGGATTATCTTCGTGTGTTATATGTAACTTCATTTCTCCCACTTTTTATTGGGAAGAAGATGAGATCATTCCTTCCCACATATATAAAAGGAGAATTTTCTTGTCGAGGATCGGAAGCAATCTCCACTTTTCATTCCGTCCGTTGGACTAAAGTTAAAGATTCCCTTCGTGTCACTGATTTTTGGAATTATTCATTTGGATAGATAAATAGTTTACGAAGTTTGAAGATATATCACATTTTGTGTGTGGAGATTGGTGGAGTGTAAATATCGTCTTAGAAATTATAATTTAAGAAACTATATATTAGATGTCTAAAAATTAAGTAAAAAACATTGTGGAAGGAACGAGACCAAATCAAGTAGGAAGAACATATCCATATAGAGTTTGAGCTATCGTCGAACCTATGTGATTTAATCTGATGTTAATTTCGAAGTGGACTGAAGACTTATTTTAAAGAGTAGTAAAATTCTTCAACCCGTAATTGCTGAATACATCAAAGTAATGCCAATAAATGCTAAACTAAGTGAATTAAGAGAAATTCTTGGGTTCACCCCCTAGGGTGAACCTCTAGATTCACCAACCAATAGTGTTTGAGTATTTGATATTTGATATCTTTTAAAAAAGGAAACAAAATTGAATTTCCAAATAAGATTATATTTTTCAAACAAAACAATAAAAATACATAAAAATAGTTACAAAATAAAAATAAATAAATATTGTTAAACCTTTAGCAAAATACTAAATCCTATACCCTAAATCCTAAACTCCAAACCCTAAATTATAAACCTTAAATCTTGGATAAACCGCAAACCATTGGAAAATTTTAAACCCTAAATCATACATTAAAAACTAAATCTTAATAACACTAAACCCTAAACCCTAATCACTAAACCCTAAACCCTTGGATAAACCCTGAATCCTTGGATAAATCATAAACTCTAAATCAAAAATATTTAAAATTAAACCCTAGAGTTTATGATTTATCCAAGGGTTCAGAGTTTACCCAAGGGTTTAGGGTTTAGTGATTAGGATTTAGGGTTTAGTGTTATTAAAATTTATTTTTTAATGTATGATTTAGGGTTTAAGATTTTTCAACGTTTAGAGTTTATCCAAAGTTTAAGGTTTAACGTTTAGGGTTTAGGATTTATGGTATAGGGTTTAGGATTTAGGGTATAAGGTTTAATATTTTGCTGAAAACTTAACAATATTAATTTATTTATTTTTTCTAACTATTTTTATGTATTTTTATTGTTTTATTTTAAAAATATAATCTAATTTGGAAATTCAATTTTGTTTCCTTTTTTAAATGATATCAAATATCAAATACTCAAACACTATTGGTTGGTGAACCTAGAGGTTCACCCTAGGGGGTGAACCCAAGTATTTCTCGTGAATTAAGTAGAAAAAGGGTGGCACGCCCTCTACAATAGGTTACTTCATTTTTTTTTCACAAATTAAGTAAATTCAATAGTTTGTATTTTGTTTCAATGGGGTTTCTCATTTTTTTCTTTCAAGAGAAATATTTCAAGTATATTTATTTTTAATACATATTATTCATTCTAATCGTGTCTGTTATTTTACAAAACTTACATATTTTATGTAAATATAATTTTATTTTAACTAAATCTAGATTAGTTTTAAAAAATATACAAGGTTTATATAAACTTAAAAATATACTATGAACATATTAATAATTTCGTTAAAAATAAAATGAAATATTGAATCCTTTTAAATATAAAATAAAATTATATAAAAGCTTAAAGAAAAAAATATAAAAAATAATTTAACACTAAACAGTTGTTGTAAATAGTGTTTCCTCGGATATGAGGGAACCCTATTCATAAAACATTTTACCTCTCAAAATAATGCATCACTAGAGAAGGATTTACCTCATTTTTAGGGTTTTCTTTAAAATGAGGGATTATTAGAGATGGTCTCATACTCAAAACCAATCCCCAAATAATTTTGCCTTAAATTATTACTTTAACGATTTATTTAAATAGAAAAGTGGTGAATTACTTTTATTTTCAGCCAAATAGATATCACATACCTTATCACTCTACATCAACTCATTCAAATATTTTCAGTCTAATTTTTTCATTCAATACAAAACATTATATATTATTACTAATTGTAAAAAAAATGGAGAAGTTGCAACCTAGAAATTAAACCTTAAATAAAAATATTCATAAGATTTTAAAATAAAAAAAATAAACCTGGAAATTAAACACTGGATAATTGTAGAAAACTCTTCATTTAAAACAAACATATTATAAGAAAATAACACTAAGGCACATGGGTGCTATAATTTTCACATATATATATATAGTATAACCTCTTTAAATTAATACTCTATAAATTAATATACACTAAAAATTTCTATAAAATAATATAATTTTATAGTCCCAAATTGAGTTTTTGGTTCAATTAGTATATCGATATATTAATATCTCTATAAATTAATAAAAAAAATTATAGTTTTGATGTAGTTCCAACATTATTAATTTATAGAGGTTTCACTGTATATATATATTTGTTTATCAAAAATATATATATATATATATTTGTTCACAACGAATAAATGTCAGATGGCAATAAATCTATTTAATTTCATTTATTTTTTCTAGTATTTTTGTATTACTTAGTTGCCAAAAATAGTTTTGTGTTTAATTTACAATTAGTTTTACTTTATGAGAAAATATAATATTTTAGTATACATGTGATTTTAGGTAACTAAAAGATTTCCTACGGTTTACATGTATTGATCTTTCTTAAATATATATTATGTATTTTCATCAAAATTAATTGATATTAACAAAGTAAGTATAAAAGTATCCCCTATATATTATTTGAGAAGCATTGCAACATTTTTTTGTATCCACGTATCACCGCTAGAATGATTCTTAGAATCCTTAGAGAAATAGGTTGATCCATCTAAATATATAATAAGTTTTTTATTAAACAACAATAATACATTATTAATGTGCTTCATTATTTCCTTAAATAAGATTACGGAATTGCCTAATGTGGCTAAAGTATATATGACAATTAATTATTTTGAATAATAAAGATTTGATAAAAATAAGTGTGTATTATAATTATATTTTTTTAATTTTAAGCTATTAAAATAAATTAAACAATCATAGTAACCATATAACAAAAATTTTAAAAAATTATTTATATATTATATTTTGAATTTTTAAAAACGAGTATAAATTACTAAAACTGTTAAAAGTTTCACATTCAAATTTTGTGATCTATGATTTAAAACTTTTGTTATGACATGATACAAATAATTAAAAAAATAATATAAGTTAAAAGTCTCATTTAATAATTATCAAAAATAAAAGATATATAATATATGTATCATTTTAAATTAAGCTATATGCCATATAAAAATACATAAATATCTTAATTTTGAAATTTACTTTGAACATTTTTTTGATAAAAATTTTGAAACAATATTGACAACTTAATTTTTTAAAATATTATAAATTACTTAATCCATTAATCCCACAATGAAAATTTTGTTATCACTAATTTAGACTTCTTGCTATAACATATACAAATGATAAAAAAAATATGAGCAAAAAACATCATCTAATATATATTAATATTAAAATATACCATATATATGTTACTATCATTTAAATTTAATTATATATCATCTCAAATAGAATTTTTTTTTTTGATTTATAATATTTATTTATATGTTCGCACCAATTTAATTATATAAGTAGTAGATAATGACTTTTTAATTATTCAATATATATTTATTATTTCATAATATGTTATAAACATATAATATATAAAATAATTTATATATATAATGTTCATTCCGCGCAAGGCGTGGATCTTAACCTAGTACAGTATTATTGTGTAAATATCAAATATTACCTTATTTCGGATACCTCCATCTTTTGCTAAAACTCCTGTATATTTACCAAAAATGCCATATTACTTCTTTGTATCCCAGACTGTTAGTGCAAAGATGCACCATGATAAGGTAATACCGAAGACAAATAAAAGAGATAATCGGATACAAGCAATCTAAACTATGCTTTATTAGAAATCGCCTATACAATTTTTTATAAGACTTGTTTATCAGCTTCACACAGCCTTTTAACACCCTAACAACTGTTACTGAAGACTCATAATCTATGCAAACTTGTCTCTCCATCGTCAGTACTTCAGCAACTGCTTCAGCACGACCTAAGAACACCCCTAAGAAATTTTTACCCTTCCTCTATAATATTGGCCAATGTTTTATGGAATACACAGGACTCCATGGCTCTTTTATAGTGATTTCTACGTTCCTGAAACCCTAGCCTCCAAGGAACATGGATGTGGACAATTTCCATATCAATAACTACATTTTTCTTTTCTTGAAATGCACTTATTCCTCAAGTTTATCTCTTGTTTTTTCTCCACGGTATAAGCTTGCTCATCAAGTTTATCCCACGCCAGCTCGGCATCTTGCATCCACATGGTCTCTACCACTCTACATGCCTTCTGGTTCACTCTCTGACACACACTGCCTCAGCAACTACTTCAACGACTACGTCAAGACATAAAACCTCAGTTTATCCTTCTGCATCTCAGCATATCTTGCATCCACATGGTAACCTATCACTCCGCATGCCTTATGTAGTAACGACTAATGCATCCAACATCAGTGACTTCATCGCCTAGTTAGTCACGGAAGACTATTGACATCTACAAGCTTCACTTGCATCTTCATTCTCCCCCTTTTAGCTTTGTGTGCCGATCAAGCACAATATCCTTCTGGTTCAACAACCACGTTTCCTCACCTGGAAACTTCCACACTTGATATGCCATTCTCCCCCACGAGAGTTGCACTATCTTCATCTTTTACAATAGATATACTTTTCTCTCCCACGAGATAAGCACCATCTACATCAGGACGTTCATCACCATACTCTTCTCCCTCTGCTTGATTGCATACTAAGCTAAAACAGATGCTTAGATGTCAATACAAACATCACAGACACACCCGTCTGCTTTTTCATGCGTACTGGATCAGCCTCTGACGCATCCGCTGAACTACTTCTTGAAATACCTCTTGAACCACTCCTTATCTTGGCTCCTTAGGCTTGGACATCTTCCCCTCTGCTGAAAATATGGTAGGCTCCTGCCACCCAGTCTTCACAGCTATCCACGCAGCATCATTGATTCCTCGAACCAACAGCTTCATTCGCACCTTCCAATGATCATACATGCCATCCTTCAACATGATTGTTTTCTGCATAGAACAATCGTGTACATCTTCACCTTCAGGATCACACCGATAACTTAGGTGCCCCACTCTGATACCAATTGTTAGTGCAAAGATGACACCAAAATAAGGTAATGCATATGATAAATCAAAGAGACAATCGGATACAAGCAACCAACTATGCTTTATTAGAAATCGCCTAAACGATCTATTACAGGACTTGTTTATCAGCTTTATACAGCATGTTAACACCCTAACAGCTGCTACTGAAAGATTCCTAATCTACCCAAACTTGTCTCTCCATCGTTAGTACTTCAGCAACTATTTCAGCACGACCCAAGAACAGCCCTAAGGGATTTCCACCATTCCTCCATAATAATAGCCAATGTCTTATGGAATACACACGACTCCATAGCTCTTTTATAGTGATCTCTACGTTCCTGAAATCCTAGCCTCCAACGAACATGGATATGGACAACTTCCATATCAATAAGTACACTTTCTTTTTCTTGAAATGCACTTATTCCTTAAGGCATAAACTTGCTCTCCAAGTTTATCTCTTGCCTTTTTTCCACAATATAAATTTTCTCCTCAAGTTTATCCCACGTCAGCTCAGCATCTTTCGTCCACATGGTCTCTACCACTCTGCATGCTTCCTGGTTCACTCTTTGACACACACTGACTCATCAACTATTTCAACGACTACGTCAAGACATAAACCCTCAGTTTATCCTTCTCCAACTCAGCATATCTTGCATCCACATAGTAACCCACCACTCCGCATGCCTTATGTAGTAACGACTAATGCATCTAATATCAGTAATTTCTTCGTCTAGTTAGTCACAGAAGACTATTGAAATCTACAAGCTCTACTTGCATCTTCATAGACGATCCCTGCCCTAAAGTTAATCATATTTACAACGATGGTAGTCTCTGCTACATTGGAATTAGAAGGAGAAATCTGGTAAGTTTAAACTTATGCAATGGTTGACTATCAGAATGTTAAGAAACCATGACCAAGTTCCTTGAGGAAGAACGTAAAGTTACTCCGGACCAGAATGGAAGGATTAAAAATGTTGTAGCAAGTGTTACTCAGAAGGTTATTTTGAAGAAGCTAATCGTTAATAAAGCAATCCCTTCACAACTAATCACTGGGTTTTATTTTTTGGATAAAATGGTATGTGTGCTAGATCAAGTAGCTCCAGTTATTTTTTTGAAGACTTCTCGAAAAGTATACTTTTAAAAAATAGATTTATATATAATTGCTGTCAGATGCTAAAATAATCGTTTTGTAGAAATTTATCGGAAAGTCCATTCAATTTTTTTTCTTACAAATAAATATTAGCAGAACTATTCAAAGGTCTACTAAGAAAAATTTACAAAATGGTCAATTACCAAACTAACATATGATTTAACCAAAACTTTTTCGATAATACATACATCCAGTGAGAGTTCATGTTTAGTTTCTCCAGTCACAAAAACTTCTAACTTAACCCAAATGAAAGGAGTCATAATCTCAGATGCTCTTAATGAGGCAAAAAGTATTCTGGCATACTCCTACGAATTCTGGCATACTCCTCATTTATCTCATACTCTTCAAAAACGTGGCCAATGTCTAAATTATCCTTTTCGGCTAAACCAATTTAAATCATTCTCTCTTATATTCTATCTTCTTCTTTTCTCTCTCCATTGTAGATCTCAAACCCATATTTTGTTCAAACTCCATTCAATTTGACATTCATTTTCTCCATTAATTTTTTTTTATCATCGACTTTTACAGACTCATACTGATTCTGTAAACCAAATTGGGTAATCTGCATCTATGTAAACGACGAAAGACGGCTGCTTCCTAACACTGCGTGCTAGTCTATCCGCCTTTATATTTTGCGTTCGGGGTACATAGATAATCTTTGATCGGGTAAAACTATCTTTCAGGGTCTTGACATCATCCAAATAATTTGCAAAAGCAGGTCATTCCTCTGGTGTGGAAACCATCTTCACCAATTGAGAACAATCTGTTGCAAACGTAACCTGAAATTGACGTAAATTTCTCATGCATACCATTGCCCAGAGTAGCGCTTCTATCTCCGCATGAAGGGGAGATAGACTAGCCCTAACATTCCTTGCCCCCAACAATCCATCAAATCCTTCTAAAGTACTATACCAACCTTATTCTGAAAAGGTATCACCCTCTTTCCATGAGCCATCCGCAAAACACCATCTTCCTGGAGTTGACGGCAGGATCGTGGCTACTATTGGTGGTATAGCCCTCAGCTCATTCAATATTTGTGCCTCAACCCACAATGTTGATTATGTTTCTGCCAGTTTAAGCGTATCCAAAGGATCAATATTCAGATCACTGAAAACTTTATTATTTCTAGCTTTCCAGATATACCATAGTATCCATGCAAACTGATGATCTTCCATTTGCGGAACCACTCTCCAGAACAGATGATCGATGTTTGTGAAGAGAGCACTTGTCGGAAAGATAGTTGGATTTGATGGTATCTTCAAAAGAGCTCAAACCTGCATTGTCGGAGGACACTCATAGAACACATGGTTAATAGATTCCTCCTGGGCTCCACATCTTCCACAACAAATATCCCCTTGTATTTCTCGTACATGTAAATTCTTCTTTACTGCTATACATCATGTCACTAGTTGCCATAGGAAATGTTTTAACTTTGGTGGGCAACATATTTTCCAGCAGTAAGCCTTCAGGGCATCTACTATGGGACCAATTAATAATGGTGGTCTTTCTTTATCTGGATAGAGCCGTTCTACCTGATATCCTGATTTGACAGTATATTTTCCAGACTTTGTGAAATGCCATCCATCCCTATCTATCCTATGAGTCCTGCTTAGTGGTATACTTTCTATAAGTTTCGCATCCTGTGGATCTACCAAAGCCCGGATTGCCTGTGAATTCCAAGTGTGTGAGTTAGAGTCAATGAGAGACTCCACTGTAAGGTCCAGATATAAATTGTGTTGATTTTTATTTGCTGGTCTCGGGTGAGTGGTTGGGAGCCATGGATCATTCCATATTGAAATAGAAGAATCTGATCCCACCCGTTTGATTAGTCCTTTGCTTACCAGAGATCTAGCCGAAACAATACTCCGCCAGCCATATGATGAAGAATATGAACGGATCGGTTCCAACTGAAATACCGACCTTTGAAGACGCGAGAGAATAGAGTGTTTGGCCACTCTATCAGACGCCATAACTGCTTACCAAGCATCGCTGTGTTGAAATCAGTGATGTCTTTAAACCCCCAAACATCCTTCATCCTTAGCCACACATACTTTGTCCCATGCTTTCCAGTGCATGCCTCATGTACTTCCCCATGGACTCCACCAGAATTGTGATACCGCACTCGTCAATTTTTTCACAGTTGCCTTAGGTAAACGATAGCAAGACAAAGTATGATTTGGTAATGCCGTAATCACTGATTTAATAATCACTTCCTTTCCGCCTTTTGTAAAAAACTTGAAAGTCCACCCATTAACTCTTTTATTTAAACGATCTTGGACAAAGCTAAAAACTTGGATCTTTGATCCCCCCAAATTTTCTGGTAGACCCAATTAGGATCCCATTCCTCCATGATTCTGAATTCCAAAAATGTCCATTAATTCTTGTCTAACGGGTTCCTCAATCTTATGTCCAAACTGAATTGAAGACTTCTCAAAATTTATTAGCTGCCCAGAAACTACCTCATATTCCTTCAAAATCCTAAGAATACTTTGACACTCTTCGTTTCTCCATTAATTCATTCGTGAAGAATTAGAAACTTTAATTTCAAATTCGTGTTCATAATTAACTAATTGAAAACATTGGGTCTAGATCTATTTGGATAATCAAAAACACTGGTATAATTATAAAAAAATTGTATCAGATTATTATCTTGATTTAAAAAACTAAAAAATGTAGTAAAACTTGGTATGAACAAAATGGTATAACTATGTATAACTATAACCGTACAAGTTGGTAAAACTATAATGTACAACTATGTGAAACTGTGTAACTAGATAAAATAGTACTAACTAAACTGTATAACTTGATATAACTATATTGGTAAAACTATATAACTTGGTAAAATTTTATGGTTAAACCGTGCAAGTTCATCTAACTTGATGTTAATCATTTTGATTTTTACGTGAGACGACGAGTTCTTTCACAAACATACACTTTGATTATTAAAAATACTATTATAAAGCCGGAGATGGTCATGAATGGTTTCCAGACGAAGGTAGTTTGTATGCTAGTGGACAGGATATGCAGAAAGATGACCATAAATCCATGTACAAAGAGGTAAAATTTGAGTTATATTTCATTGGTAGTAAAACCTATGAGACCATTAAAAATTAACGACATCTTAAGTTGACTGAGCCAGTGGAATATGTTGTTATTATAGATAGAGACAATGTAGGTATTGATTTGGATAACGTGGAGACATGTGAAAGATTTAGTTGATTAAGCATCATACCATAACTGTTTTGAATTAATTATTTTGAACTCTAAGCTCCGAATATTAAGAATTCTGATTTATTTCGATTAAAGTTTACATAAAATGCATACTTACTTTTGAAAAAGTTTAAATTCAGGAACAATAAGAAAATTCACACCATGATTAGTTGCATCTATTATTCAAGATGATTCTTCAAGACAATGAAAAAACTAAATAAAACTTAGTAAAACTGATAAAATACAGAATATTGAAGATACAAAATTCTAAACTTGTTTGGTTGTTTACAAGCATTATGCTTATTATTTGTTAGTATTTTCTGATTTAAATTCAAAATAATTATAGTCAAAATTTTCATCACATAGTTGTGTACTATTTATAATAGATGAAATACAATGTTCTTTTATGTTTTTTTTTCTTAGTACTGACCTTGTGACATTACAAAACTTGTATACGCCATGAAATTAATCATATTACAATATGATTTGATGGGAACTGATTGTAAAAGACTAAATATAAATGGTATAACTATAATATAAATCTTTTGAGTACAGTAAAACTAAAAAAAAATGCAAAAAATAGAAAAGTAAAACTTTGAAGCTTTTTGTAAAACTACAAACTTGGTAAAAGTTCGACCCCAAAAAAACTGTAAAAACTTTTCCTGCCCAAATTTCAGAATTCCCCCCCCCCCAAAATTTTCGTTTTTTCCAGACCTCGAAAACGAAGTTGGTAACTATAATTGCTTTAATTTTTAGGGTTTCTCATTTCTACTATCTTCTCAATCCATTTTCTCTCATCCCATTTCTCATTTTTCATCTTTCTTCACCTAATCTGCAATTTTCGGGTTTTTTTCTAGAATATAGTTGTCAATCAAGAGTCAAAACTCTGAAGCTACCTATTAAGTGTTGATGCAGCGGCGAGGGTATCATAGAGAAGTTCTCCAAATCTGATCCAAATCCTTATTTCCAATACTATTGATGTCTCCGTGGGGTTTCTCAATGCGGATAAAGGACCCAATAATGAAAAAAAAAATTTGATAGTTGTATGTTGTCTTATTCCTACTGTCATGGTATTTCTAAGATTTTGGTTATACAGTTAATCATAACTTCTATCAAATTAGTTCAGTGACAAGTTTTTTTTTAATTTTCGAAATTGGACAAATGAAAAACAAAAATTCTGACAAAGTTTATTGAATTGTACAAAAGGAAAAAAAATACTAAGTTATACAAAGTTTGACATACGAAAATGGCGAACTTTGGCAAATTTTAACCTAATTACACAAACATGAAAAGAAAAAAAAGTAATAATAAATTTTACGAAATTTGACAAACAAAAATGAGATACTTGAGCAAAGTTATCCTAAGTTACACCAAGTTCTACGAACATAAATAACAAACCAAGTAACATAAACACAAACGACAAATTTAGTGTGTTAAAAGAAGAAGTTCTACTTCTTAAGGCAATTATGAAGATTGAGAAACCCTATAGTGCAAGGAAAATAATGATAGTTCTATGTTCTCTTATTTCTAGTAGTTGTAAGAATTTGGATGTATAACTAATCAAAATTTATATCACCTTAATGGAATGTAAAGTTTTTTTCAAGCTTAACCAAATTTACACAAACACTAAAATAAAGAAATAATAAATTTGACAAACAAAAATATGAAACTTTGATAAATTTTTACCAAATTAAACAAACACAAAAAAAGTAGTCTCAAGATCTACAAAGTGACAAACAAAAATGGAGAACTTTCGCAAAGTTATACCGAGTTACATAAATATAAATAACAAAATTTTATTACAAAAACTTGTATTGGTTGACAATGATTGGTTTTTTTTCTTTGTCACTTGTATTGGTTACCAATGGTTGATTTGTTCTTCATTGCTTCTTTCTCCCTTTGCTCATCTCCACGATAATTTTTTTCCATATTACTTCTATTATCCTTCTCGTCCACTCTTATCCACATTCTTTTTTCATATCTCCACTACCTAAACCACCATTCTTCTCACTTTGTTCTATGTTTCATTTTTGTCTTTTGAAAGCAACACTTCATAGAAAAACGTAACTATTAAATTAAGTCATCATCATAAAATTCACAAAGTATTACTAAGCTATATAATCTAAACTATTTAAAGTTTTACTAAGTTGTACAAAGTTTTATAGTTATATCAAGTTTTACTAAGTTATACAATTCTGGGTTTGTTTTTTCTTCTCTTTCGATGGATAATACATGATTTGTTATTTCGTTATTTTTTCTGGAGAAAATTTTGATTTGTCTTTTATTTGAAGATTATCCGTTCTCATGTGATAAAAAGATGAAAAAAATAAGACTGATTTGTTTCAGTGAAAAATAGAAAAAATGAGTAAAACTTGAAATACTTAGTTGATATCTAGATTTTTATGTATGGATCCAAATTTAACGGGTGGATATGGTTTGGGTCTGGATAGTCCGTCCGGTAAATTTGTAAATAACTAGATTTCGTCTGGTTGGTAGGTCTTTTAATAATTTTCGTGATTTAAATAAATATTAAAATAAAAAAAGGAGGAGTACTCGAGAATACTTTTTTTTTAGGAGTACTGAAGCAATTGATTCAAACGAAAATTACTCAATCGTTTATTGCCAAGAATCATGTGAGGAAATTAAAAAAAAAGTTATTTTGTAAAAGAAATATTGAGAGTTTTTGAAATGAAATAAGAGAGCAAATGCAAGATAAAAAAAAAATTTGTGTACAAGAAATGTAAAGAATATGAAAAACTGAAATAAAAAACATTTAAAGTTTAATTTTTGGTTGTTCATGGTTATCGGTGATATTTATAACAATGACATTTTCATAATAAATGAAGATGGTGAGGATGTTTGATGTCATGTACGAGAAAAATATAAGGACATTCTCATGAATAAAGTTTAATACTAGGATGAAAATTTCAAAACTAAAATAAAAAAGAAGTTCATTAATTTGTGTTTGACCAGAACTTTTAAGTCATTCTTGAAAATACCCTTTTAAAATTTAACTAGATTTTGACCCCGTTTTAAAAGCGCGGATTTTATGGGTTATATACAAAGTTGGATATGCGATAGTATTTTTAGTATATTGTGTATTATTATGTTATAAAGTCGTTTATATCGAATACAGAAATTTATTTAAAATTATATAACTTATGAATAGATTTATTCGAGATTTTATATAAACACTCTTATGTAATTATTTCTTAAATATGAAAATTTTACCTAAATATGATAAACAAACCAAACCAATACGAAATACAGGTTTAGGTTCGGGATTGGGAAAAAGTACCTACTAGATTTTTAGGACATGCGGATCTCTGTTGGACTCCGAGTACCCAAAGTACCTAGAATGTTTTGTTCATATTAAGTATATTTGAGTAATTCATATATGTTCTGAGTATAAAAATATTATTTTAAATTTTGAATTCCCATTTTCTGTTATAGTTTCAGGTTTTGGGTAAATTTCAAATTTTAAAAATATATTTAAAATATTGGATATTTTTTTTAGTGAAAGGGTCCTAAATACTCGAATGGAGCTAGACTCATTCCGTAGGCAAATTACATAGTACATTTTACAGATACTTGAATTATTGACTCAAACTGACCTGGAACTAAAAGAAACCGATCTGAACAAAAAAAAAATTCAAATACCTAGTTGGATATAAATGCCCAAGACACAAAGAACTTGGATCTATATTTATATTTGACCCGAAGATCCTAATGCCCAAATCTAACCTTTCATTATATTTTTGTGCATTTTATAAAAGTTACATTTGTTCAGGTTGTGAAACTTAAGATTTATTTGAGAGATTTTTGGCTAATTTAATAGTATAGATTTGTAGATTTTTTGTTGAGCAGCAAAAAAAAGGATTTGTTGGGGTTTTGATAATTTTAAACTTATCTTAAATACTAAATTGTTATTTATCACTAAAATAAAATTAACATAATATATAATTTTTAAACTTATCTTAATTATTAAGTTAATGAGTCTAAATAATATTTAGAGAAAAGTATAATAAAGTGTACATGATATTATATTTTTGTGAACCAAATTTATGTGGTCGTATATATATGGTATAATCTTTTCGTTTACAAAAAGATATGGGTCCAATAAATAAAAGTTTTGACTAAATGATTGTTAGAAAAATTTAACGTAAAATATTGGCTTCAATTGGTAACCCTTTCTTTAGGAAAAATATATGATGAATTGGTTGTTCCTTAAAAATGTTACCAATTCAGTTGAAATTTTTGTCAAACTGTTAATACATGGGTCCCACTATTTTTCTTTATTTTCCTCATATATTTGGGAACTCATGAAGAAATATTTCCTCCTCTAAATTTGATGAGGAACAAGTGGAAATGTTTTAAAAACATAAAAAATAAAATAAAAAATGAAGATAATTTTTAAACAGGCGCAACATGCCCAATATCAATTTAACTCCACCATGTACCCATAACAATCTCGTTACTGTTTTTAATATTCGTATGAGTTTTCTAGGACACTTGTTAAATTGATTTATTGACTTTTCTAGGACACTTGTTAAATATAGATCATTTGTGTGGTGTTTTGACATACTTAGGTTAGGAAGTTAAATTGTATAAGAAGTTTAAAACTTCATGGTCTCATTGTGCGTGTACTTTAATGCTTATTATATCTATTAAAATATGAAAACATAAGTTCATCTTTTTTATCTACCATTCATGTTTAATATTCGTTCAATTCTCTTCGTTATATTTTTCCTCTTTGTTCAACTTTTCTTTTCCAATTCAATTCATTGTTTGTCCAAATCAAAGTAAGACCAAAATATTATTTGTTAATGAAAGGGTCCAAACAATATTTTTAGGTAGATTTATTTAAACTTCTTCCCTTTTAATAGTATTGATAAAGTATCAACAGAAATTTATGTTTTCCAAATTAATAATATCTTTATAAGTTTTTAAAAGTCATAACAATATATATTTAAATTGACAACAATAAATATAAAAGTTGTTAAATTTTTCATTATTTATTTATTTATATGGTGAACGGACTACGGTTGATGTTTTTATGATTACATAGATGAATACGAAAGAGGTTAATAACAAATTCTCTCATCTTGATCGACTAGCACATTCATAAATAAAACATAGAAAATAAAACAAGTGTGAAACGAATTAAATAGATGAATTATGTTTTTCTTTCAAAAAATGTTCATTTAAATATACCAAATACTCCAATTATTATAAAATTCTAAAATGCGTATAAACGTCTAGTTAGGATTTAAGTAGAAATGTTCAATCCGGAGATCGGTTCGGTTTCGGTTTGGTTTTTTTCGGTTTTTTGGTATTTCGGTTAGTAAAATATAACTACCATTCTAAATCCATATTTACTTCGGTTCAGTTCGGTTTATATACCACCGGTTTTTGGTTTATTCGGTTTTATACCAAAACATAATTATTTAGTTTGGGATGATATTATATAAATTTTAGAGTCATATTGTCATCGCATTCACTTATTAAAAAAATATTACATTTTCAAATAAAAGAACAAAAAAAAACGCTTATACCTTCAGATGGAATAATAAAATCTAGAATTAAAATCAAAGCTCCAAAGTAAAAATAAAAAACAGAAGAGAAGTATGATCAAAGAAAAGTTTTTCCACTCTTCCATATTTAGTGTGCATCAAAGTCATGCTTCCTCGAGTGAAACTCTGTTTGTTTATAAATAAGAAAAAAGTTGTGACGAATTTTTTAATAGTTATTATCCATCAAATTTATAACCCTCACTTAAATTTAATCAATGCTAAAAGAAAGTAAAAAAATGATTAAAAAAAGAAGACTAAGAAAATAAAAAGCTTCAGTTATGATGAATTGTTATTTAGTTATATTTTAATTGTTTTTCAAATTAGGATTTTTATTACTATAAAAATATGGTAATAATTATTAACAAAAGAATAACTTATATAACAAATATATTTTCATGTGGCGTTATAAAATATGTACATATTTACATGTTTCTACTTTTGATCAGTTTTATTCGGTTTATTCGGTTTAATCGGTTATAAACCAAACCATATCCAAATCCTACGGTTTTTATAAAATCATATTCATTCGGTTTATATGGTATATACCAAAACTACACCGTATTGTCTATTTTGGTTCGGTTCGGTCTGGTACGACTCGGTTTTACCATATTGGACATGCCTAGATTTAAGGTTTAAGGGATACATTTAAGATTTAAGGATTAAGACATACATTTAAGTATTAGCATTCTTAAGACTTTAGGTTAATGTATAGATTATAGAATCATTTTTTGCAATATAATTTTGATGGATTAAGACATGCATTCAAGTATAGCTTTTATCTGAGAAATTTGGAACATAATTTTTAAATTAATTGTGGAAACGACATTTCTTTCATGATCCTATATGGAACCAGCCATTTTTGCTACCTTGTGAGTTTGGAAACTTTTCGGTGGATCTTCTATAAACTACCATCACACATCACAAACCATGTGCGCCCGTCCTTTTAGTTTTTTTTTTTAATTATTTTTTGTCGTCTCTTGCTTGTGAGCATCTGCATACTTTATTCTTTTTTTTTCATCCGCTAAAGGCTTTATGCTAAAAAGTACGATGCCAACCTAACATAAAACATTTTTTATGGTAATTCGTATAGGATGTTTAGCGGTTAAGAAAAATTTAAAGGCAAGAAGAATGAAAGGAGGCACAATTTATGCACGATGTAAAGCACCTGATGAGTCTCTCAATCATGTATTTTTTGAATGTACACCGACGGTTCAGGTTTAGGCGTTATCAAGAATTCTATCGAATCCACACATATTTTCCAATCAGTCCCTTTTTGCCAGTATAGATTATTTATTTTGGAGGGTTTCTCCGGAGATGGAAGATTATCAATTTGCATGGATCTTATGGTATATATGAAAATGTAGAAATAATAAAGTTTTTATCAATTTGGACATTGAACCGAAAGATATTTTCAAATTGGCAGAAATGGAGTCATTACTTTGGGCAGAGCCACAGATTTTGCTTACGCATGGAATAAATCAAACTCGCTTACCAGTAGCAGCGATGGTATCGACTATTCCAGGTATATGGTTTTTTACGGACGGATCATGGAAAACTCAAGAAATCTTTTCAGGACAAGGGTGGTATAGTAAACTGGAAGGTTCTGATGGTTTAATGGGAGCGAGGATACAAGAGCGAGTCATTCGCCACTTCACTCGGAGATAGAAGCTTTCATTTGGGAAATAGAATGTATGAGGAATCTTAAACAGTTTACTGTTACATTTGCAACGGATTTTTCTCAGTTGGTGAAGATGGTTTTGGAACCAGAAGAATGGCCAGCCTTTGCAAGTTATTTGGAAGATATAAAGTTTTTGAAGAGAAATTTCAACAGTTCAGAGCTCATTCATATACCACGGACGTAAAATTTAAGGGTGGACAGTCTCACACGCAGTGTAAGAAAGCAACAGTCGTTTTTTGTCCATGTGGATGCGGAGCTACCGGTTTGGTTTGCAGAGTCTACATGAGTCTGTATAAGTTGTTGACAAAAAAGATAATATTCATTCAAAAGAAAAATACACTGTTTGATATACAAACTGGCGGATAAAAAGAATTCCTAGAAGCAAGAGCCCAAAAAGACAACTAAAACCTAGAATGGGACAACTTATGAACAACATAAACAAAGTAAAAATTCTAGAAATCGGAACAAAAACACAAAAGCGAAAGAAAATCCAATGCAACAAACCTCCTAAGTAGCATAAAGAAATGATATGGATAAATTGTTATTGTCTAGAACAGCCACCCGATTCCATCCACTTGTAGGGGCATATGAGCTGGATCAAGTGTGATCTGAGTTCTGATCCTGGTAAAACCTTCATCTAAACTGTATGCCCACAGCGACAATCATAACGGTATATGACTTAAGCAGGACTAGACCTGCGCAAGCTTGAGTATGTTGTCAAAAATATTTGGTTCCTACACAAACGCCACAAGCAAAAACACATGCAAGAACCCCATAAGAAATGAGTTTACTCCTGCATTAAATTGCTACGTGCTAAAAGAAAATGTAGGAAACATGAAGTATGCTTGCAAAGTAGGGTATGGTCTATACAAGGAGAAAAATGTGCAAATCCAGATCACGAGAGCACCGTAAAAATCTGTACTTATCCAGACGTGGAAAGTAGTAAGACTTGCATTTGAATCACTACCCAAGGTAGATTCACACCAGCACCGATCGATAAGACTGGCGATTGCCTAACCATTGTCAGGGTGAAAGTCACACCAGCAGAAGATAAAAGTCTGACAATTGCTTTCATGCAGGAAGTAGAGTGCATCATCATACAACATTGATAGTGGCCTGTATTCGAGTGGCGGAGAGCAATGTATATATCGACATCGGCAGGAGCCAACCTCCAGGAGGGGAATACGATATCGAAAAATATAACCTCCAGGTTCAAAACAAGTCTACAAATGTATAATGTTCATATCGACAGGAGCTTACCTCTGGGAGGCGAAATACAATATAGAAATATATAACCTCAAGGTTCAAAACATGTCTACGGTTTTACAATGATCATATCGGCATGACCCTACATCTGGGTGGCGGAATACGTTATAGAAAAATACTACATCTGGGTTCATATCGGTAAGGGCCAACCTTCAAAGGCGGAATACGATTTCAACAAAGATAGCCTCAAGGTTCAAAATCCACAGATTTACAATCAATCATCTAAGAACCTTCGAGTCCTAGATTAGTTAAAACAAAGGCTCAATGCCTCAAGGCTTCATTGACTAACCCGAGGGTTACCTAAAAGTAGCTATAATCCTTCCCCCGGGAAACACGCTCTGAAACGCCTCAAAACACCCCAGTACCTAAAGGTATAGAGCTGGTAATTCCTATGGGAAAACAGTATCGATTTGCTTGAACCTCCAAGTTATAAGGATATCAATCCCACCGGGATTCCAACTCGACGGACCTCCGGGTCATACTAGCGATCAGGCTCCCTGGAGGTCTATGCTATCATTCCCTTGAGCTTCCAAACTCCTTTACCATATCTAGAGGGCTTCATAAACATATCAAACAACAGAAAAAAAAAATTAAGGTAAATTTGAGTAAAGGAGATTAAAAAAAAACTATGGTAAATTTGAGTAAAAGAAATTAAAGTTAATTATCTATGTAATAGAACGTAAGTAGAAAAATCTTTATTCGAAAGTAATCAAATAAAAATAAAAAAAACAACCAATTATACTCAAAATATTAACAATGTTATTTGTTTCCAATTAAATCATAATCAGTTTGGGTGATATGATTTATTTGATAGAAACTTTAAGAAGTGTATGTTGTTTAACAATCAATTTTAGTTTGTTTACTATTTAACTAATTTTAGAAAAAAATCAAATAGATTCACTTTACTCATTATCTACATCAATAAGTTCAAACAAAAAGTATTGTGAGAAAAGAAAAGTATCAACATGTTCAAAAACAAATGAATAAAAGGAGAAATAATCCATGATTTTATATATTGAATTTCAAATGTAATTTCGAGTAATTTAATTTTACTTATTTTATAGTAAAGGTATAGAAAAATCAAAAAAATATATCATAACTATACTAATGAAAAGAAAATTCTTATTAATTTTCAAACCTTTGAATCTTAATAAGAATAGCAAAACATGTAGTGAAGATTAATATTATTTTAAGTTGAGCATAAAAAATATTTTAAAAATATATTAAAATTTAAGATAATTTTTAATTTTTTTTTAGTTGTTTACCCGCCTGTACGGTGGGTTTAATCCAAGTAAATACAAATAATTTTAAGAAAAAATTGCCAAAACGGAATAGAAAAACAAGTACATTGTCCCTTTGCCATAAATCTCTTTTTGGTCAGATTTGGACTTAGGTACCCCTGATGAACTTTGAAAAATCATATCAATTATTTTAAGAATCCTAAAAATATGGAAAAATATACAAAATGTATATAAACAAGAGACAAACATATGAAAAATACTTTGGTTGACTAAATAATTGTGGAACACAATTTCATATTTTGGTCTACCGATGGCAGAAAACATAATCTAGTGTCTACGAGGATGTAGATTGCATATTCGGTTAACTACATAAATATCTGCAAACACCAGAAATTTAAATCGACCATTTGTTATAATTCTAGCATGATAGAATTGAACGACTACTCTTTCTTTTATTTCTGAACTACGGTAGACATGGTAGAAGTAAACGACTACCATAACTTTTATTTCTGAACTACGGTAGATTTGATTTACTATTATTTCCTGATATAACTACAGAGGCCAAATGACAAAATCTGCCATGTTTCACGAGTCTGCCATAATATTATTCCATAATCTACCACATTCCTTTATTCTTCGGACAACGTAATGTACGTTCTACGAATTTCGAATTGTATAGTTTCCTTAAATATCTCCATAATCTGGTAAGAGAATATCTTCTAAATCTATTTTCCTTAAATTTCGTGTATTCCAAGTAAATTTTTTTAAAAAAAATCGTGGTCTTCTTCTTGGTGAGAGGATTTTGATATTTTTCATCCAAAAATTTTGAATTTCTTGTTGAAGAAGATGCATATCTATGCTTCTTGTGGGTTGTGGAAATTTGATCCCCTTAAAGGATGGGGATTTGCGGTTGATACGAACAAACGAGGTAGAGTATTGTACATGGAATTGACAAGTTCCTTTGAAGACCTAAGCCGTATGGTTTTAGAAGATTTTGGAATTGACCAAAACCTTGTCGAGCTTGAGTTAAGCTACTTACCTATGGAGTTAATCGGTTCAATAGACTGTCCTCCAGTTATCATTGAGAGTGATCGGCAAGTCAAAAATTTTCTTACTTATGTACGTGGAAAAACTTCTACAAGGTTGTGTGTGTCTACTTCACCTATCAGTGGAAACAACAGCAACATTGGGGTTGATAATGAGAAATCTAGCTCGCCTATCAGAGAACAAGGTGAACCTTCCTCGTTTCCACCTCGAGCTGACAGTGTTCGTTCATCTGAATCAAGCAAGGATGTTGAAGATAATTCCAACTCAAACGCCAATAAAGAAGATGATGTTCTCGCCATTAAAGCAAAAGAAGACGATAATGGAAAAAGTGTTCGGTTTTCTTTGGTGGATGTTGTGAAGAGGGGTGAAACGTTTCAAAACAAAACCATGTTGAAAGCAACTATGGAAATGTCGGCAATGACGCATAATTTCGATTACAAAGTTGTGAAATCTGACAGAAACCTTTGGTACATCCGATGCAAATACAACCCTTGCAAATGGAGTGTTCGAGCTGAGGGGTTATCAGGTTCCACATATTTCATCATCAAAAAATATGTGGCGGATCATACATGCGCTGCGTCGAGTATGAATAATGGTGGTCGGACAGCTTCTGCAAAGACAATTGGCAGTCTAATAATGCATAGGTATGATGGTGTGAAAGAAGGTCCCAAAACAAATGATGTCATACAGATTATGAGGATGGAACATGGATGTGAGATATCTAAGTCCTTAGCATGGGATGCTCGGGAGTTTGCAATTAGCATGGTTAGAGGTATTCCAGAGAAGAGTTTTGGAAAAATTCCAAAGTACTTGCACATGCTGAGAGAAGCTAATCCAGGAACACATACGTTTTATGAAACCGATGTTGATGGTAGATTCAGATTTCTCTTCGTTTCGTTTGGCCAATCAGTACGAGGTTTTCAGACAGCCATGCGACAAGTTCTTGTGGTAGATGGGACATTTTTGAAGAGCAAATACAAAGGGGTCTTACTTGCTGCGACCGCTTTAGATGGAAACTCTAACTTGTATCCTGTTGCGTTTGCGGTTGTGGACTCAGAAAATGATCGTTCATGGGATTGGTTTATGAGACAGCTAAAGGTTGTTATTGCGGACGAGCATTCTCTAGCTTTTGTGTCAGACAGAAATGCCTCACTTTGTAAGGCAATAGAGAATGTGTATCCTCTTTCTCATCATGGAATTTGCATCCACCATTTGTTGAATAATGTGGTCACACATTACAGAGGAAAGGGACTGGCTGGATTAATTGCAAAAGCTTCTAAAGCTTATAGAGTCATTGATTTTCAGAAGCGATTCCAAGCTGTCTGCAATATTAGTCCAGCTATTGGAAAATATTTAACAGATGCAGATGTTACAAAGTGGGCTCGCTGTCAGTTTCCAGGATTCAGGTATGACATCAGAACGACTAACCCAGCTGAATCAATAAACTCTGCTTTGCGCACACCAAGAGAGTATCCAGTCATTCCTTTGTTGGATAGCATCAGAGAAATGCTGACCCGTTGGTTCTTCGAACGGCGCACACGAAGCAGGAAGCACACAAAACCATTAACTATTGCCATCGAGAAAAAGATAGACAGGCGGATTAATAAGGGTAAAACGTTTCTGGTTCAGCCAGTTGATGAGTACCGTTTTTTGGTTCGCGGAGATACAATCGACTGCCTGGTTGATTTGGATAGAAGAACCTGCTCATGTGGGAAATACGACCTACTGAAAATCCCATGTAGACACGCAATCAAGGCTGGTTTAACAGTTGGTCGAGCCCCATCCTCACTAACGGATGAAATGTACACGACTTCCACTTGGAGAACAGCTTATGAAGAAACTATCAATCCAATAGGTGTTCCGGAGGATAGTTGGGTTGTTCCAGATGATGTCTGGAATGCTAATGTGGAACCTCCTGAATCAAGAAGAGGAGCAGGAAGGAGAAGAAAGCGCAGATACGAGACGGTCGAAGACAAACTTCGTTCATCGCAAGGAGCTGAAGAAAAGAAGAGGCGCAGATGCAGTCGATGTGGCGAAGAGAATCATAACAGAGCTACATGCGACAGAGTGATTTAGTCAGTTCGTTGTTTTGGATTTTTCTTGCTTTTGATTAGCTTGTTTTCATTATGGTGTTGGTTACTTGATTTACTCGTTTTGCTTGGTTTTGGATTTTTTTGTTCTTGGTTATGGATATTAGACATCGTGTTATCTCTCTTGTATTTTTACTAGCTTCGTGAACAACATGAAGGAGAAGAAAATTGTGAACTGAAGCTACTAGCTTTGAAACAACATGAAGGAGAAGAAAAGTATTAGATTGTGAACTGAAGCTGATAATAGTCAGCAACCGAGAGTCAACAAGAAGCCATCAAGTGTATTATAGGCGATCATAATGAAAACAATAATGCAATCTTAAGCTATTTTGAACCCATCAAACTCAAACGACAAGCAACCAATCACTGAAACTTGATCAGACAGTAAGAGAAGTCCATATTCCCACGATTGCTCCCACAACAACCATAGCAACCGTCGTAATCTTTAGCTTCTGTTTCATATCCTGTGCAACTCTAGCAATCTCCAAGTTCACCTTCTCTTTGAACTTTTCTGACATCTCAGCTTCAACTCTAACAATTTCGGACTTCACTTTTTCCATAACCCTTTCTTCAAACTTTGTAATCTCTTGAGCAACTCTCTCATGTTTCGCATCTACCATCCGTATCTCGTCAATCAAAGCTTCATCAATCCATTTAAATAGATGATTCTCAGTTTTTCTCTATAGCAAAAGAAACCAAAAATCAGTCAGTATGGTGTTATGTGGAACACAAAATTGAAACATGGACTTACATCTCTTGCGATTTGACATCTGTAGAATCGTCGATACCTATTCTCCGCCGTCGATGAACCAAAAGTGGTTATACCCTCGCCACACCAACATCTTGTGGGCACACCATGATTAGAGATGCGAGGAAAACGAGCAGAAGAAGTCGTCGAACTGGTCATTGTTAATTCGTTTCGAGGCTCACAGGAATCGCAGACAAAGAACCCTAATCCCCTTTTCTCTCAAATTTATTTTCTTAGGTTTCGACAACTGAAAAGAAAATCACGTCTTTGGGGGTGTGTGGATCCGGGTTCAGGGTCGGGTTTTAATAACTTTCGGGTGGGCCTACTGGGTATAAACCATAAACGGTTAATACTCTATAACCCTTATATTGACTGGTAAAATACTACACCCTAATACACAAAAATCGACATTTGACAATTGTAAGAAGACAAATTTTGAAAATACGAATTTCTATAACTCCAACTTAAAATCGTCTTTTGAATATACTTAATTTTTATTTTTTAAAACAAAAAATTATTTTTCTTTCTTTATGTGATTTAGGGTATTGTATTTGAAACCTATCTATACTAAAGTTTTTGATATAACTTCAAGCTAATTTAGGGTGTAGGGTATGAATCATAGTTAATGTAGGATTTAGGGTATGAATCATAGCTAATAAACGGTTTAGTGTATGAATCATAGCTAATAAACGGTTTAGGGTATGAATCAAAGTTACTTTAGGTTCTAGAGTATGAATCGGAGCTGATTTAGGGTTTACGGTATTTTAGGGTTTAGAGTATATAATGACACCCTATGTGATTTATTTCCTTAAAGTAATTCATGAAACAGTAAAATAGTAGAAAAACCAATAATTCCATAACAATAAGAGTAATGTAAGAATCAATTAACCATGTCTTAAACCCAAAGAAGAAACAAACTTGAAATCTAAGAGGATCAAGCTAAAAATCATGAAGTCAACCGAGGTCAACAGGTTTCACCGGAGCACGTTTTGGAGGCTTAAATGTAGACATCCGAGATTGCAAGACCGCATCATTTGCTGCTTCCCAAAGATCAAAAGCTATCTTGTGTCGGGCTTCTTTGATGTTCTCGTCGTTCACCAATGAGAAATCTAATCCAAGTAGATGGCACTCTATGAACTTCAATGAATAAGCACCACAATCATTACCACTCATGTTTAGGCCGCGCATGGGGACATATGAAACAGTATACTGTTTCACATTGAAATCTTTCTTCCTCTCTGGCGACTGGACTGCCTTGACGATTCGTGGAATGAGGACGGCAAAAGCTTCGATGACCCTGTTGTTCTTCTTACCCCCACAATCGAAGACATCAATTGTCCGGTTCACAAGATTGACGCAAATAGAGATCCAGTGGATTTGGTTAACACATATAGGGATGTAGAGACGATCGACATCAACGCTCCATACTGAACCTGTGCTTCCATGATATGGAAGCTCGCCTCTTCCATACTCGAGAAAATTGTCGTCGATTTTGTACCCTCTCCTGTTTCCATCAAACTTCCCATAGGCCGTGATAATCTGATTACTGAACATACAGTTCAAAAATGCGACTCGGTCTGGACTCCACCGACGCAATGTGGTTTTCTCCCGAAACAAATACATCATGGCGTCCATGTCCTGAAAAAGACAATACAATTTTGTTTAGGAATGAGAACCAACAACAAAAAGCAATCTGCAAAATATTTCAGAGCTAAACTCACAAAGTTCTTCAACCAAATATTAGGCCCAATAATCCGCGAGGCTAACTCTGCATCAAATGTAGATGGCCCAATCTGAAGTACTCTGTAAAAAGAAAGCATTGCTGTGATGTTAGTGAAGAGGTAGATTTGAGGAAAAATAAATAAAACAATTCAAATAACTTACGTGGGATTCAATGTCCATTCAGTTAGTTTGGCCCATTTCTCTTCTGGAAGGAAAACTAGCTCGTAGTCTTTCGCTTTGCAACGAACTTCTATATCATCACTATCAACCAAGAATGGTGTTTTGAAGATCTGTGGCCGAAACGAAGTCATTGGCGTAGTGAAATCAGAAGGTCCTTCGGACTGCTTGTCTTGAGATGGATCAAAACCGTCAACATTTGACTCTTGTGTAAGGTTACCCATTGTCTTCTGTAAGTACTCTTGGGTCCCTATATTCACATCTAAGGTGCTAAATAAGCTGCCAAACACATCAGACAAATCTGCATCCTGGTTATAAAACACAAAACATGACATTAATATTTTTAAAAGAAAGATTCCATCCAAAACATCATCCTTACATAATTATTACACACAGCAAAGACAACATCATCCTTAAAATAATATTACAAACCGCAAACCGAGTACATGAAAAAGAAAAGCAACCAAAGACATGAAAATATAACAGCAACCGAAGACATGAAAAATGATCTACTTCTTGTTTACCTTTGTCTGAGACCTTGTCTTCGCAGCATTCGCAGGCCCACCATTGTGAGCAGTCGCAGAAGCTCGACTGCGATAAGGAGCAGAAGCCGCACTGCGAGAAGGAGCAAGACCACGAGTAGAAACTGATGCAGGAGCTTCGGTAGAAGCCCGAGTAGGAGCAGGAGGACGACCAGAAACCGAAGCCGGAGCAGTGGCAGCAGCAGCAGCAGCAGAAGGAGTCCAAAACGGATCAGTACCACGAGTCTGAGTATTAGCAGGCGCACCACCCTGAGTCTGAGATGAAAGGATCTTCTCCTCTAATTTGGTAAAGCGGTCTTCAATAATCTCGCGTACCTCGAGGCCTAAGGCAGTAAAAGAAGAGTTAAACATACTCTGGATATAGGACTTCATTTCCTCTTCAAGATCTCTATATTTCTCGGTTGATCTTTGGCAAAGTAACCTCTTCTTCCTCGACTCCGCACCAGTATCCCGAAACCTGTTCTTCCTCTTCTTAGTAGGAGACACACGGGTGCTTTCTATTTCTTCTTCAATTTCAGTTTCACTTGTCTCTACAGCCGCTTCCTCATCTGAACCATCTTCCTCAGAACTGTACTGAAATGGTTTCACTGTTTCCTTATAAGCCCAAACATGCTTACTCCAGTCATACTTGTTTCGCTGCATGTCAATGATTAGATCAACTCTTTCATCCTTCATCTCACAGGCTCGAACAAACTCGGCATCAGTAATCACGTCTTTGAAATTTCCAGATGTAGAAATGGATGGAAACACATCTCCCTACAAAAAAAAAATTTAAAACAGGTTAAAGACACACCAATTTAAGAACTATGCACATCAATAACATCAATTAAAGGAAACAGAACTTACGGTGGAAGCAAAATTAGACTCTATGGTAATAATATCCTCATAGGAAATCTTAGCAGATCCTTTCCAATTCCTGCACCTCATGGTAGTCACGCCTTCTCTCAGTTTCTGACCCAAAAGAGACCCAATGTCCGGAACAGCTTCCATCAACCAAATCTGAAGTGCATACGAGAATCCATCTACGACATAACTGTTTTGCGTCTTCACTTTATCCCTAGCGTTGATAATGGAACTCACCAGCATATCAAAAGAGTGAAGACCCCACGGATATTTCCTCATCTTCTCGAAGTTCATCACGAGCTTGATGTACTTGTATGGGATCCACACCTTCTCATCCTTCGCCATAAGAATACCAGCAATCACACACAAATAGACCAACCGCAGCCTATCAACACGAGACCATGTATTACACAACTTCACATGAACCTTCCTGATTTGCTGAACCGAAATATTTTTCTGTCTCCTTAGCAACTTACTCCAAAACCCTCCATCATATGCCCAGTCATCAATCTCCAAGTCGGGCTCGTCTTTGTATTTCAAACCTGTGATGGCATAGAATTCTTGCATTGAAAATCTGAGAGGCCTCCTAGCATAATGGAACCACAACTCATAACGCTTTGCGGACAGAAGCTGCTTGCAAACGAAGGTGTGGATCGCTCTTGCCGAAAACTGAAGCTTGTGTACATGAATGGCCACAATCTGAGCAAATAGCGGATCCTCCGACACTTCTTTGTACTCGTCTGGACAGTACTTCGCCACCTTCGCAAGTATGGAAGTTCGACAACTGTTGTTGACCTTCTCAACTTGTGTTTCAGTTCCCTCTTTGAATAAGCATTTAGGCAACTGATCAATTGTCATACCTATAAACAATGCAAGAAACACAATCACTACAGTCAATATTTATAAACGCATGCATCATAATATAATTCACAAGATAAAACAAGAGAATTAACCAAAGCTCAAAAAGTAGGAAATTTTGATAAGAAACACAATCACTAGAGATCGGTTGCTACAAAAACAAATTAACCAAAGCTCAAAAAAGTAGGAAATTTTGATAAGATTGAAGCCTAAATAATAATTCACAGAAAAAAGAATCGAAACTTATGACATTCAAAATCGATCTTAAACAAGCTCAAGTAAGAGATACAAAGACATGCAAAAAATTCATAAACAAACCTGAGGAGAATCGATTGGTTTGCTTGAAACTATGGCTGAGAGAGTGAGAGCGGAGCGGTGAGGCACGAGTTCAGTTATCGGCGAGGTACGAGCTTCAGCGGTCTTCGGCGACTTAATTGAGAACGAGTCGCGAAGTGAGACGAGGTCTCTGAGACTTCGATTAAGAAGAAGAAGAACACCGGCGGAGTATTACCGGCCAAAACGACACCGGCGACGGCGAGATCCCCTTCAAATCGTCCTTTCTCTCTGTCGCCAAAGGAGGAGAGAGCAATTAGGGTTCGTCGAGCTTGGGGGAAATTTTGGTCGATTTTCCCCTTTTGTATTTTTTTTTTAATAATTAAATTAATTAAAAATAATAATAATATTTTTTTAACATAATTAAATTAACAAAAACGTTTAAAAGATTAGATTAGGGGTTTAATTGGGTTTACAGAAAACATTATGACATTAGGACAACTTATAATTCATATTATGGCAAAGGGACAATCTACTTGTCTTTTTATTCCATATTTCCAATTTTCCCTAATTTTAATATGGGTGTGTAGGGGCGAAGGGTAACATGTACTTTGCACCAATTGCCCGGACTCTCCAGAAGTTTTGAGGTTCATCAGAACTTGTTGGATGCGCATATGACCAGAACCAACGTATACTTTACTAAACATTAGCAGCTATTTGCTTTGCTAATTCCCAGAACCTGGGCAAACAATTTTTTTCTTTACAGTGATGAGAGTTATACATTTAAGAGAAAACTCTGAACGTCACTTTGACCAATATTTTTCAAATCCTAAAATGGGCAGCGAAAAGAGAAGAAAAATAATATTGTAGCTCTCAAGAGAATAACAATCTCATGTATATTAATATAGAAACATTTAAAAAAGTTATAACTTGTAGTTTGTATTAATTAAAAAAATATCTTGCTGAGTTGTTATGTAATTAGAATGCTAATTTTGCTTAAGTGACGGCTTGAGAATCAATTGAGAATTTTGTTAGTCCAAAATTAAATTGCTATGGAATGTTATATTATATAATATGTCAATTATGAACCATTCATTTATAAAATTGAATTCTTTTCTTTAATAAAACCTACAAAATTACCTAATGTGATTAAGATATATATGACAATTAATGATTTTAAATAATAAAGATTTGCTAACAATATGTATACTTTCTATCATTTTTTTATTATTAAAATAAATTACATAATTATATTAATCATATAATAAAAAATTTGATTTTTTGTATATATTGTATTTTGAATTTTTCAAAACGAAAATAAATTACTAAAACTGTTAAAAGTCTCAAATAAACTTTTGTGATCAAGGTTTAAATTTTTTTTCTATAATAAGATACAATGATTATAAAATCATATGAATAAATAATTTTATTTTAATAGGTGTTTATGTTAATGTATATATATATATATCATATCGTTTATTAAACTATATACATCATATCAAAATACATACTTATATTTTAATATCTACGTTGAACATATTTTTAAAAGTTAATATTTTAATTTTTAAATCTTCATATTTTTGAAATGATTATAAATTATTGAAATCACTAAACATTCCATATTATAAAAAAATCGTTGGTGTAAAATTTTGTTACAAAAATATGCAAATAATCATAAAATCATATGAATAGAAATCTCATTTAATAAATATTCATATTAAAAGTATACTATATATCTATGTTAATATCATTTAAATTTAAGTATATATCATATACGATAGATAAGATTGATTGTTTTGATTTATTTACTCTAAAACGATTGCAAATAACAAGATCAATCGTTTGATTTATATGCACACACCAATTTATTACATAATAGTAAACCGATTTCTTAGTTATTTAATATATAATTATTATTTTTTTTTATAATATGAAGAAAAACATAAAATAAGTAATAAATATAAAATATTTATTCTGCTCAAGACGCGGATCTTAACATAAGTACGCATGTCTTTATTATTTTAAATCTTAAATATTTTCTAAATCTCAGGCCAAAACAAAATAACGAAATGAGAATAAACTCAAAAATCAATATTTATATCAAACAATATCCAAAATGAAAAAAGTGACACAAAAATGAGAAAAAATATTGAAAGTAATTAGGATTGGCACATGAACTTAAACTTTTCATAACCATAATTAACTTTTAAATTGTTAAATCATGATATAAAACCAAGCTCTCATATTTTCATTGTAACAAAATAGTAGACCTAAGGTTCTTCGGCCTAAACATTAGATTCTTATGCGATAAATGATTTTTTGAATAAAGTATTTTTAAAATGAAATCAGCTTATCAGTAAACAAATTATATAATTAACAAAAAAAAATTTAAAAAATTATTTAAGGACCAAAAATATTTATTCGATCAAAAATATAAATTTTATTTTTTTATAAAATATTTCTTAAATAATTTTCATATAAATTCACCATGCGCAGATCTTATCCTGGTTTCCAAGTAAAGTAATCAGTAAAAGAAATTGTAATAAGCTGGAGAAAAGAAAACACATCTTAACTGATTAAAACTTATACTAAAACGTACTACCAACTCTCTAACTAAACAACACCATTACAACAAAAATGATGCAATGGCCTAGTTTCATCCATCATTTGCTGCCTCTACAAGCTTTACGGTAAACCTAAGCTTCTTGATTTTCAATTTTACTTCCTCAGAACATAACGCTTTCCATTCATTGCTCAACTCTTTTCTTTTCTCCGTTCCAAGGTTCATCATCAGCTTCTTAAGCTGTAACTTCATCTGCCAATCACTTAAACCTTGCAAAATCGTGGTCTCAAACGCATCTTCAACAACGCGCAACTCATCATCATCAGTCTCTTTTCCGTCAAGCTCACCTTTCTCCGCCCCGTTTTCATTTACAGGTTCATCATTACTTACTCGCCCATTTTCCCTAAAGCCATTCTCCTGATTCAACACAAACACTCATAACTGTTACTGCGATAGCAAAACTTTAGACTTGGAAACAGAACTTGACAAAAAAAACGATAAATGAGTCACTTACGTCACTCTCGATCTGCATTACGCTCTCCATGCCTCCATTAGCAAATTCAGATTCTTTGCCATCAAGCTTACTACTTTCAACCCCATTGTAATTTACATGTCCAGCATTATCTAAGTGTTCATCCTCCTGATTGATCAGCAAACCATACACAAATCAGTTTTAACTATTAACAAAATCAAGAAACAAAAGATGAATCCTTCACTTGAGTATCTCCTGGTGCTTTCTCAGTGCCTCCGGCGTTAGCAGCAACTTCAGCTTGGTTTAGGCCCCAGATCATGTTGGAGTATCCAAAGGCTTGAGAGTCAGTGAGCCTAGTAAAGAGCGGATCTTCCCCACGATCGATTCTCTCCATGTGAAGAACGAACTTCCTTCTCAGCTTCCTGACCTTACTAAAAAGCTGCTCCTTGGAGAATCTCACATGGACGGAACCTTGCACGAAGCAGAAGAATCCATCCCAATCGAAACTTGGATCGTGCCTTGTCTTCACTCTGTATTCCACCAATCCCTAAATCCCACAGCGAGTGAGAAGAGGAGGATCTAATGGAAAGGAGTAGAGTCGATTGAAATGAACCTTTAAGATAGAGAGCTCATCGTCCTCGTTCCAGATCCGTTTGATCACCGGAGATGCCAATTTCTTCTTCTTGTTCTTGTTCTTGTTCTTCTTCGTCGAAACTTCTTCTGAGGGAGAATTCTGCAGACTAGTATCCGAGAAATTGAGGCCCTTCATCTGCACACATGTTTGCATCATAAATCAATTTTGACCCATATCGATCAGTGGGATGAGATGAGCCGAGAACAAGACGAACCTGAGAATGGAGCGTTAATCAAGTGGAGAGAGACGTTTTTTTCGACAACACCAAAGCCCTTAAATTATTCTAATTTCTAAATGAAAATCCGTTTTCTAAAGACACCCTCATATTTTCTTATATCTTTTAAAACAACCTTTATATTTACTCTATAGCGGGAAAAGGAATTTTGAAGATTTCATCACTCGCAGCGATTTCACTCGAGTTTTCGGTTCTCCATAGGTAGAGAAAAGTCAAATCTTTTTCGGTCTTCTCCTCTAAAATTAACAACTTCTTTAAAATCGTAGTCTCGTTTTCCTCTTCCTGTGACCGGTCTTGCGGCGACTCCACCGCCGCCGCAAAGAGTGTGTGGTTGTTCGTTAAGAAAAAAGTATATGCAGATAATTCACACTTGATTTCGTCTGATGTTTGGTTAGCTTTTTGGATTCATATTTGATTTTGTTTTTAACATAATCTCTCTAGTTCAAGAGGAAATAATGATGAACAAGTAGAGCCGGAAAGTGACTCTGATATTCTTACAGAATGCAAGTATATCTAGTGCAAAAACCCATATATATATATATGCTAATTTTGTATAACAGATCAAATTTTGTATTAAAATATATATATGCTAATTTTGTATGGAGCATGATAAATGTCAGGATCGGCCATGGTTGGAGATACTTTGATAGGAAATGTTCTAGATAAACTATTGCAAGACACATCTCTGGAAATAAATATACATATGATTTAGTTTGTGCAAACCTAAACTAAACAAATAACCGAAGGATGTCAGAACGTTGAGAAGACATACAGTTTGTAAATATTGATCATATGTCCCAGCGTAGCTGGTATTTGTCAATATCCTTGAAATTGTTCGATCAAAGATTTCTACACTAAACCGTCACTAAAATGTTAAGAGGACGCTACTCTATTAGAATGAAGCTCAGATAAGTCAAGCTCCATATATTGCGGAAAGCCATTGGTATGGGATACACTCAAAAAGGTTCCCATGAACATTGTTAAAAGCAAGTGAAATGGATTTTAAATTTGTCAAATATATTCCTGCCCTTTTCAAATATATATACCTGGCATCTCATAATTTGAATAGTTTAAAATGCCATGAACGTGTATCATATGGAATTATTTAATTTGATTTCCACATAAATGTATAGACCATGAATACTGTAACTATCATGGCCAAATCCATAGAAAGCCACGTTTAGTAAAATATCTTTTTGATGTGATAATACATATAAGGCAGATAAACTTAGTCAGAAAGCTTTTAAACCAAAGAGTGGCATAAGTCATTTGTTTTGTAACGAGTCTATACCACCATCATCATCGACTAATCTCTTTAGTACAAATTTATAACAACACAGCGCAAATCATGTAAATGTAATAGTAGTTTTGGATTTCCTTTCTCAATTTTTCATTCCTTTTTACCTTTGTTGTCTTCATCACCTTTAAGAAACTTCATGAACCAATAGGCAGAAGATTTTGGGTGACGGGTTAAACCATTCTTGTAGTCTACATATACCAAACCGAATCTCTTGGTGAAACCTTGCGCCCATTCGAAGTTGTCCAGCAACGACCATGCGAAGTATCCTTTTATGTCCACTCCGTCTCTGTTTCAGTTTCCGTTATTAACAAAACTAATTACTTGATATATTGCTACCTAATTATTTGTTTCCTGAGTTGCTGCCAGTAAGAATAAAGAGAAATGTTGGCTCACTTGATAGCCTCCGCGACATTGGCAAGGTAACTCTTGAAATAGGCAACTCTACGCTTATCGTCAAGCATATCATGGATAGAGGCAGATCCGTCATCTTCATCATCCATGCCTGCCGTGTTTTAACAAGATATCCAATGCTCAGGATATATGTAAAAGAAATGGGATATAACAAAAACAAAGTAATATTTTCTCAAATGCAAACTTAGCTATTCTGCTCTTCTTACCAGACTTTTGCATTTAATCGAACAATAGAGTTATAAGGATATGTAAGTACCATTCTCAGTAATAAATATTGAAGGGTGGTTGTATTTTTCGCTGACATAATTCAAAGTCTTCCGGATTCCCCAAGGCACAATGTAAAGCCAATCCGAAGCTGCCTCTAATTGGGACAAATTTGGTTACTTGATCACTAGCTCATGCGTACTTGCGTTGGCATATGTGCAGAAATGTTAACAGAGTCACTAGACTGAGAGGAGACTAAGAGAGAGCTCTTACCCTGTCTCCTATAGGCTCTCCATCTTCCCATTCAACTGTGGACAGAAAAGAAAGAGATGACTACAAGGAAGTAAGTAAGTAAGAAGATGCTAGTGGTGAAATAAATTTCAGTGTTTGTGTTTGTTACCATTCCTCTCCAATTCTTGTGCTTTGTAAAAGTCACTCTCAGCTTCGTTGTTTGAGACATGAGCAATTATCCTCGAAGTGTAGTGGTTTATGCCAAGAAAGTCCCATGAGTTCTGAAGCATAAACTCCTTCTCTTCCGGAGTAAATGTAGGAAGATTATCTCCAAGTTTCTGACGCATACTTGCAGGGTAGTCTCCAAAAAACAAAGGATCCAAGAACCTGCAAAAAGATTTTAATCTATTTTTTCAAGGACTGATGTATACTTCAAAACGACGTTTTCCTCTAGCCAAGTAACCCCAAGTCAATGGAAATTTGATATTACACCTTCTCAAAAAAAAAAAAAAAAGGCAATTATGCAACTCAATGCATATCTTACTTACCATCCAAGTTGAAAGTCAATACTCCTACCAGCAGCAACCTTGTCCTCCATTTTCTCCGAATTTGCCTCTGCCCACTCACAATCAACAGACAAACCAATTTCTCCGCCTTGACTTTCCTAGATTCATATATGTAAACGAAAAAGCGCACTGGTAAATAACAAGAACTGTGATGCGCACTAGCTGTCAACAACAGAACCGTTGACGCATCTTCCAATAAACCAAAGGTCCCAGAGAGAGAAGGAAACTAAAGTAGTGGCTATACCTTGTACTTGCTTCTATATACTGAAACAGCAGTTGCATGAGCCAAAACTTGATGATGTGAGACCAAATATGGCTCGATCAAGGGCTTTTCATTTCTTCCGGGTGCAAATATCCCAATGCAGTGTCCATTCACCGAGGTCTGAAGTGGTTCATTTAATGTAATCCAGTGCTTCACTCTATCACCAAAATTGGCAAAACAAGCTTCTGCATAGAGGCCAAAATAATCTCTGCACATGAAGAAGAGAAAGATTTAGTGTCAAAACAACCAGGAAGGAGGCTTCATATAAGAAATTGTGGAAGAATGCAACTGAAGCATAACCTTAAAACTTGTATCTCTGCATCTCAAGATCTTACAGATAAAGATTATACTACTTACACAATTTTCCTGTTTGTCCAACCCCCGATGGATTCCTGGAGATGTGAGGGGAGATCCCAATGGTACAGAGTGACAAATGGCTGAATACCTGAAATAGTAATCATCTTGTGAAATGATCATCATCTACAGACAGTGGAAAAGGGCTCGCTGCTGCGGGTGGAGAAAATACCCTTTTCAAGAAGGGAATTGATAATATTATTGTAGAAAGCAATGCCTTCTTCATTGACTTCAGTTCCCAGACCATCTACAACAAATGCAAACAAAAGAAAATAAGCCTTTCAATTAAAAAAAAAAGCAAAAGAAAAGAACATACCAGGGAAAATGCGAGACCAAGAAATGGAAAATCTGTAAGCGCTGAATCCTAATGCTTCAATAAGCTCAATGTCTTCCTGAAAATTACTGAAGAAATAAGGAAAGCATAGGAAAAAAAAAGGAAAAAAAAAGAAGTTTATTGTGCTAAACCTTATATCTATGGTAATGATCCACAGCGACATCGCCATTGCTTCCGTCAACAACTTTTCCTGAATCACAAAGTGTTAATCTACATAGTCTTCGTAGTGATAATTAAGCTGCAAGGAAGGAAGGAAGCGGATACCTTCAAGATGAGTGAACTTGTCCCATATGTTTGGCCCCTTTTTACCTTCGTTCCAGCCTCCTTCGATCTATAATAAGAATCAAAGGTTAATACCTTCTTTCTACACAAACTTCAATACAAGTTTCAACCTGGTAAGCGGAAGTGGCGACGCCGAAGGTGAAGGTGGAGGGGAAACTAGAGCGGTAGACGTCCGCAGAGACGGCAACATTATCCAAGTTAAGCTTCTGCGCCATTTCTGATCAGAGTGGAATCCGAGATGCAAAAGAGATGCGTTGACAATAAACTTTCAACACAAACGAAAATAATAATAACAATCATAATGTGTAGTTGTTAAATACCGCTTCGTTCAAAACAAAACAAAATACCGCTTTTCAGTGAGCCGGATAGTTTTTTTTTTTTAATTTCGGTTGAGTCAATTTGATCACTCTCTCCGGTTTATTTTTCCTACGTGTTATCGTATCACTAGTCTTATCTTATAAATAATACTCCAAACTAAACTAATTAATCTTTGATTGTTCACCCTACTTTTATTATTTACTGATTTTAAACTATTTTCCTAGCTTCATCACAATTGATTTAGATCTATTGTGTGTCCTCATTCCTTGTGGATTCGATCCATAAGTACTACAACTGAATCTCTTATTTGAGAGAGTACAAGTCACTCCTTAAGATAATTTGAGTGATATAAAAAGGTTCGAGAGAGAGATAACTTCGGAAGACATGGAGAGATTTATCTCAAATGTGTGAGGATAATCAAGCATTGGGGTTCATTGGAGTTTATTCGAAGAAGAAGAAAATGCAGTGAAAATCGCCTTTAGGGTTTACAGAGACATCAGAGAAAAAGAAAAGAGAAAAGGTTAAAACGTCGAAGTGTCGGTGCTATGTATTAAGATCAATGTGGAGATTTTTGGTCCTGGCTTTAGACAGAGTCCTCACGCTGACTTCTTTGTATTGGGCCGAGAGTTGAAGTAGAAGAAACGATCAACATGGGACGAATTCGCGATAGTCCTAGTCGTCATAGCCTCGAGATTAAATACGAACTGACGTGTTCATCTTTTTCATAAATTTCTACGTAACAACCTGAAACAAGAGAGAGAAACAGATTCAGTGAGAGAGAATATCAAGATCAAGCAAGCCAAAGAACAGTTTTAGCTTCTTATTTTTATCTCTTATGTTGTACTCAGAGATAGATTCACGTAGCTCGTTACAAAGGCTGTAAAGGCTCGAATTATATTATCTCTTGTGAAACTCTTGATGCCACAAAGGATGTGGTGTGTATATCATTCTCTTTGATAGTGAATCTTTGGGAGGACGGTCTCCCATGAGAATTAGTGGTTGCTGGCTGTGAACTCGTTAATTTATTGTGTTCATAGCGTAGGATCAATCAGAAAGCAATTCGAAGTTACATTGATAATGTTTAATCATCAATCTTAACTTCTTCGATGAATGGCCACTCCATCATGTCATAGGCTTTACTCATATCCGTTTTATTGTCATTATTTTTTCTCTTCTACTTGGCTTTGTCCGTAGCGCATGAAACATTTCATGTGTTGTCATGAACTTGTCTGTAATCTGTCTTCCAGCAACAAAGGCTTACTGGATTTATGATTACGTTCTGGTAGGAATTTCTTCAATCTCTGGTATTGGACCTTAGAGATTATCTTATAGCTGAAATTGTACAAACTAACCGGTCTGAACTGGGACTTTTATGTTAGCTTTGTTGCTTTGGGATTAAACAAATATGGCTATCGTTTAGCCCTTTTGCCATTGTTCCCTGAAAAAAGAATTGATTAATCATACAGGTTAAATTCTCCTTTGCGATATCCCAAAATTTCTCGTAGGAGAGGGCCATCATCCCATCCGGGCCTGGAGCTTTTTCTGGATGCATAGAAAAAGCGTCAGTTTCACCTCCCTTTCAGAGACCAGAGCTGTTAGATCATTATTTATAGACCCAGTGATTGTTGTTGAAACCTCATATAGCGCTTCTTCTATATCTTCTGGGCTAGAGGACTCCATGATATTACTAAAATAACTAGTAGCAACGCTACCAATCCTTCCTCCTTTTCAACCATATTTCCGGCCGCATCTAAGAGCTGTGTAATCTGATTCCTTGCTCTCCTCTTCTTTGTTAAGGTCCTTTGAATTATGTCTCATTCTCTTAACCATAGTACCTGAATTTTTTTTTGTTTCCAAAACATTTTCTCTGCCTTAAGAGCATCAGATAGTTCCTTGCTTTTGATTGTTCCTCGGTTGTACCATCATCAATCGAGTAAAGATTCCCGTCCTTCTCTTTCAAATCCTCCACCAATTTTTATGAATTCATATTGTTCTGCCTCCTCCATTGGCTTAAGGCTCTTTGGCAACTAGAAATATTTTCCATAATATTTTCTTCAAGAGGGAGATCTGATGAATTTCATCCCTCAAGAATGACTTGCCTCAATTCCTCATTATCCAACCAACGCTTATCAAATTTAAATTTAACTGTTGCCTTAGTTGGTTTTGTGAGAATGTTTGATAGGACTGGACAATGATCTGATCCCCGTAAACGCAAATACTTGACAGCTGAGTGAAGAAAATTCTCAAGCTAATCCTCATTTTAAGCAGCTCTGTTTAATCGGCATCTGACAGTGGTGCGTCATCTCTTTCCAACCCACGATGTCATTTTCCAGTAAATGGAAACTCCAATATGCGAAAATTACTTAGTATCTGCTTAAAAGGCAAAAACGAGCTTTCAGAGTGTTGTCTTCCAACTTCCTTTTCGTTATGACTAGCGATTTCATTAAATCTCCTATCATAAACCAAGGTCCAGTTTGTGTCGTTGAGAAACGTGTAAGACGTTCCTAAACTTGATCTCTGCATTTTAAGACAGGGTCCCCATAAACAAACGTCAAAAATACTTTTATTCCATCAATGACTGCCTCAATGTCAATAATTTTGTTATTCGTAAATAAAACATTTATTTGAAATTCATCCATAGAAAATAAAGCTAAAACTCTGATGAGGCCAAGTGGCTCAACGGTAAACAAACGATCAAATCCTAAGCCGGCCTGAATGTTTTGCAACAGCAGCCTCCAGTTCTTCGTTTCAGAAAGGAACACAAGTCTCGAGCCTGCTTTTGACAAATGCGCTGAACTGTGAAGTCATTCCCAATCCCCCGATAGTTTCAACTCAGAGACTTCATAGAAGATTGTTCGGGGGTTGACCCCTGCAAACCATTATCCTTGTGAGAGCTGACTTTATCTTTCTTTGATTCACTGTGACGCTTGTTCCCATGATGCTCAGTTTCCCTGGAAGAGGGTAAACCACCCGAGTTAGAATGACGTTTCCTTGGAGATCCCTGACGAAGGAACTCTACATTTTTGCTTTGAAACCCGTATGGTATTCCAGTCTTGCTCATTCCTTGCTTGATGATGAAACTTTTGTTTTTTTCACTCTTTGCAGCAACAATAGTAACCGTTTATTTTGCAATAAAATTTTACCTTCTTCCATTGCTTCCAATTCCTCACCAAGTAAGTCATCCCCTAGGACATCACATTCCACCATTGTTTCATTTTGTTGATCTACAATGGTGGTTGAGTCACCAATTTCCATACCTTGCAAAGTTCCAACAACCTGACCATTATCCGGGGCGTTATACAAATTATCTTTCTCCGTAGGAGAGAAAGTGATAGCGCGGGCAGCACCTTTATTATGGAATGTTACGTTAATCTCACTAGCAAAGTCTTCTCGAGATGGAGTAATTATGATACTGGCAAGCTTCCTACCAGTGTGAGAGACCTTCAGCTGACTGGAAATAGGATCATCTGGCACTGATGTTGACGAGTTTCCAGTCCTGAGAGGATTATACGACTCTGATGTCCACTAGTAACTTTTGTACCTGATTTTCCAAAATCTGCTCTTTTGTCATATTCTCTCCATGTCTGCAACTTCTTATGCTCATTCTTATGTTCATATGGAACATATGGACGGCTGTGTCTAGGAGCAGGACGGAACCATCGATTATCTCCTGGCCTACGTAAAGCTCTCTCCTGATTGTAGTCATATCGTCTAGCATTTCTTTCAAACCGGTTATTATGTTGATTCTTAGAGTGTGATGTTCTGTATGATATTATCTCACTGCTCTTGAGCAACTGACGTCCATTGTGACTGATAATGATCACGATCATCTCTATCCCGCAACAAAGATTGACGGCCAAGAGTATCATAAAGTAGTTGGACACGCGAGAATACTCCTGACTTCATCGATTGAACACACTGATCATCCTCCTTATTTTTGCTGTACCCGACTTCATGACTCAATAATCCACAATATGAACAATGCTTAAATAGCTTGTGATATTTAATTCGAATGGAAACCTCCTTCCCACTTGGTCTCCAGACCTTTTTTGGTGAACACAAGCGCTTTCCTAGTGTCCAAATCAACCAACAAGCGACCTTCAGATAGCTCCATTGTGTCAATGTTGCCAATCTTTCCTCCAATGTTCTTCAGGTTGCCACCATCCAAAGGTGCAAGGGGATTCCTGTAAGATCCACCCATAAGGGAATAATCCACGGATATTCATCATGAACTATCTGTTCCCATCGGACCATCACAAACATGCAAACGTTATAATAAAAACATCCCTGTCTTAACACCCATTGCAAGTCTTTTCCTATGCAAAATTGAATAAGAATATCCGTTGGCTGTGATTTTATCTCGCATCTCCCATTGGCATGAACTTGATTAGTTTTTTGACGTTTTGTTTTTTAGGGTTTAGGATTTTTCCGATCAAGGACATACGATATTCACGCATGGTGTGGGAGTCGTTCTGATCCACCAGGTGAATAGGTTCATCCTCATCCTCATAGAGGATATCTTTCCCTTCGATATCTGCCATATGAGCAGAACGTAAGAGATCGAGGATCCCATGTAAGTATATGATATCGCTAGGACGAAACAGAGCATTATGAACGGTGAGACGGAGCTAAACCAGCCAAGGAGTCGGATAAAAGCAGGACCTGACGTAAGATCAGATCTGATGAGAGGCAAAACCAATCCAAACCAATCAGAGATCAATGAACCCGCAGATTGGTGAGCCTTTTGGTGACTTGATGAAGAAGACTTAAAGAGACAACACGAAACTGGTGATGAGAAGCAGATTCCTTGAACGTGAAGAAGGAGAGACACGGTTGATCTAATGTCGAAGAACGTTTAGATCAAGAGAACATCAAAACCCCAATGAAGATTTTGATCTCATGAGCCGGCATCCCCTATCGACTCGCCAGTGCTAGGGTTCTTTTAAAAAATATCTATCTCATGACTAACTTATGCAGAGAGTTATACGTAAGCAGTAAATTAGATTGAATATTCATCTATGAACATATATATGTATCGTCAGGTCAATTAAAAAATCCAAAAGTTTGTACACACAAATGGTTTTGTGCTAGTCGCCACTAAGTTGTTCTTAATGCATTGGACAGAGTAATCAAATTGTGAAAATAAGCAAAAGACAAAAGAACAGAAATCATGTGAAGGAAAATTTTGGAGATCAAGCATCATCGTCTGGGATGATCCGCAAGAAAAATAATAACAAGATTGTTCAGAGAGTAGTCACCAAGAGAAAAACTACAGTTGAAATGGTTCTTAAGACTTTGAAAGATCACAACTTTGTCTCCACAAGATAAGAGACGTGAAAGCCTCTTTGTGTTGACTTTTACTTTTAACAACTTTTTTCTCCTTTTCGGGTTCCAATGTAGAATCGACATTTTCCTGTCCTAGAAAATGTTTAGTAAGTAAATAAAATTCAATGCTTCTCGAAACATTGGTCTAAGACAGTTAAACAATAGGACATGAATTTTATTTACTTACTAAACATTTTTCTCGAGAAGCATTTAGTTAAACAATAGGACAGGAATTTTATTTACTTAAATAAACATTGGTTTAGTAAGTAAACATTTTCCTGTTCGTTTGCTCACCCAGGTGATCCATCTGGATGAAGATGCAAATTGATGTTCGTTTTGGCTCTGTTCGTTTGCTCACCCAGGTGATCCATCTGGGTGAAGATGTAAATTGATGTTTGTTTTGTGCATTATAATGCTACATCCAGATAGATCACCCAACTGAATTTTTAAAAACTCATCTCAAATTCTCACCCAAATGAAGGTGAGTCTTGATGGTGCATCTGGATGCAGATGCATCTAGTTCAATCTGAAATGATAAATGACAAAAATGATCTTTTAAAATCAAATATTATTTTCAAATCGTAAAAACGCATTTTTCCGCCAAAACTATAAAACGCATTTTCCCGCCAAAAACCGGAAAAATCATTTTCCCGCTAAAACCAGAAAAAGCATTTTTCCGCTAAAACCGAAAAAACGCATTTTCCCGCCAAAACTGGAAAAAGCATTTTCCCGCTAAAACCGGAAAACCGCATTTTTCCCGCCAAAACCAGAAAAACGCATTTTCCCGCCAAAACTGGAAAAATGTATTTTCCCGCCAAAACCGAAAAAATGTATTTTCCCGCCAAAACCGGGAAAATAGATTTTCCCGCCAAAACCGCAAAAATGCTTTTCCCGCCAAAATCGTGAAAAAAAAAAAATTTCTGCCAAAATCGTGAAAAAAAAAAATTCCCGTCAAAAAAACATTTTTCCCGCCAAAACTTCATAACACACTTTTTCCGTCCAAACCGCAAAAACGTTTTTTTCCGCCAAACCCATTAAACGTATTTTCTGCCAAAACCATAAAAATGCACTTTTTCGCGAAAACACACATATTTCCTCAAACACCACAAACATATTTTCGGTCAAAACTGTAAAAAATGCTATTTTTCCGTCGAAACGTAAAAAAAAAATATTTTAGTCATTTTATTAACAAGTCCACCTGGATGAAGATGGAAGTTAAAAAATGAAAAGCAAACGAACATAGTTGCAGTCAGATGATTCATCTGGATGCATGGACGAAATGAAAAAACGAACAACACCCAGATGGAGCATCTGGATAAGACATCTAGATGGACCATCTAGATGCATCTTCCAGATGTACAAACGAACAAGGCCTAAGTAAATAAAATTCAATGCTTCTCGAAACATTGGTCTAAGACAGTTAAACAATATATACCAGTCTTTTCTTTTCGGTCAATGCGAAAGAAAATTCCATTTTTGAGTCTCCAAATCATATTATATTTTTGAATGAAACAAAAACCTAACCAATAATGAACAAACAACAAACAAAAGTGTATATTATTTATTAATTATTTACAAGGTTACAAGGTGTGAAACAAAATTGTTTATTCTCTTTTAAAAACAAAAGCAAAGGAGATGATCGTCTTTTGGGGTGGGGGGAGGTACTACGAATTGAAACTCAACCCCTCCATATTGTAATGCAAATTGCTGAATAAACACAGTAATTAAATAATTTTGAATTTAGAAAAAAAAATGAAATTATAGTCTAAACCTGAATTTGCAGTTACTACTTCTAACACTAATCACATTGTTAGCAGCCAAGCTATCAACGGATACACCACACCTCACCATGAACTTTACTTCCATCAGCTTTAATTTCCCGAGTTTGATCCGAACCGGTTGTATAACTCTAATCCGCAACGGTATACTTCCGGTTAACTGTTGTTGCTCTTGCAGTGTCGCCATTAAACTGGTTGCATTCTGAGTATAACCAGTCATTTCTACGAATATAATAGTCGTATTCTCATGTCCTTGGTAGAATTTCGGCAACGACCCTGTAGAGGCATAAAAATAATATCTTGTTTTGGTTTTCTTATAAATAAATTTAAACAAATTAAAACAAATAAACTAAAATATCATAGTTAACAAATTAACATTTTTGAGTACCATTGCTAAGTCTGGTTTGCATGTACAAGACGCTAATTCTGCTTCCGTCTTCATAGTAGATTCCAATTTTCTCGTTGGGATTCTTGGCGGTAATGGTGACGTTAAACGCAGTGGACAAACTGGAATCTTGGTTAAGTGTAAACCGGGTGAGCTGTAACCGGTCGATATTGTAATCCGGTAACTTCGGTCTAAAGACAAGGTAGAGAATACCAACGGCCGCTCCAACGATGACAATAAGGAGGAAAATAACTAGGAGCGTGTAACACACGCACCTACAGCAACAGCTTCCTCTCTTCTTCCTCGGAGGAGTATCCAACAGTGGTGGTTGCGTCACAGATTCTTTGGTCGGGTCACCGTGTTCCGATCTTGAGGAGCCACGTGGGACTAGAGGAGCCGTTGGATGTGCCGGAGGTGGAGCTTCCGGGTCGCTCACCGGATGAATTTTCTGGTGATCGGACATGTTTTTATGTGCTTGAAGATTGGTTTATATTTTGGTAATTAAAATTCAGGTAATCTTTAGATTTTTGGGCAAATGAAGGAAGAAAGTTTTAATGGAGAGAGGATCTTCTTCACGTTTTCTCTAGGTTAATGGTATTTATAAGCTGGTTGGTGTTTGGTTTAATACGTATGCATGTATGTATGAAAGTTTAAAAAGTAGGAAAAAACATCTGCTTGACGGAATAAATTAAACATTTAATTTTTCAGACAAAACGTGTCTTTTTGAATTCCTTGTACCCTTTTTGGACCGTAATCGTCAACCGTTGATTATTAGTCGGATAGTTTTGTGTCAAACCAAGCATAATTAACTCGATGTCAATTCTGGGTTCCGCGGACCCTAGGATGAAAGTTCGTGCATAGTAGCAACGGGTCTGATTGAAAAACATATGCATTTTAATGGGCACTTAGGAGTTTTTTTTTTGGGGGGTCATCATCGTGAAATAAGATTGAGTATTTGTACTCCCAACACACAACTTCCCCCCTATAGGACCAGTGGCGGACCAGTGGCAGACCCGTGGCGGACCCAAAAAAAAAAAATTAGGCTTTTAAGGTGTTGTTGAGGAGATTCGAACCCCCATTCCGTGGATGCATTCCCACACTATCTAACCAGTACACCACAAATGATCAACAAAATTAGCTTACAAATTAAGTTTTTGTTATTATTTGTGGTGTCAACTGATACCATAAATCAACAAGTGGATCCATCACTAAATAGGACCGTGTATCAAAAACCGAAACTTTGTAGTTAAATCTAAAATTGTAAGAACTAAGAAAATATATAATTTTTCCATAACATAAGGTTTATTTTCCAAACATTCTTTCAATTAGATTATCCTCTTTAAGGTTTCTTAGAAAAAAGTCTAAGAATAAAGAAACTTACAAGTATCTCTCTTAAGCTTTGTAAAACTGATACAATCTTGATCAGCTCGACCATCATCCAACACGGATTGAACATCGGCACGGATGAGACAAGCGATCCAATCATCGATCATGCCAGTCCAACCGGCAAGCACGGCGATATGGGCGATCCGAGAGTTCAATCAAGAAAGCTTGGAGTGGAACTAAAGGTTCATGAGCTCAAATGGATTAACTATGGTCACTTTACTCGTCCAAGAAGTCATGAAGAAGAACTTGGTCGAGCCAGATCAAGCTTGGAACGAGCTAACTTGAAAGATTATCAATACTTCATGACTATCGACCCATTCGTCCATAAGAGTCCATCGGATAGATATCTGATCCACTTAATGGTTTTTGATGAACCAAACTCATTTCTACTCAGTTCTAAGTCATGTTTGGTGGGTAATATCCTTACAATCAAATCTGGTTTATCAAGATATCTCCATCCTATCTTGTGGTGCCATTCGACCAGCTGATTATCAAAGGAGCGTTCTAAGTTAGGGTTTGGGTCTTGGGTTTCATTTACCTGAGGTTCAGTCCACACGCCTTCTTCAATCCTAAGCTTGATCGCCTTGTTTCCTTTGACAATCGTCCTAAGTACATTCTTTGTTTTGGGTTTAATATACCCAAGGTGCTTGCTACATGACCTTCTGGAAGTGAAGGATTATCCAATACCATCCTAAAGTGCATTCAGGGACAGATCGTACCCAGGATAGCATCAGGTGATATCAGAGACACTTGAGGTTTCAGTATTTCTATCTTATATCCATCTTTCTCATCTTTTCACAAACACTTTCTCTATCTACTGTAAGGAAACTGAGCAGCTTGGTAACCTTGTACAAAAAAAAAGCAAAATCAAATTCAAAAGAAAAAAGAAAAAGAAACGAGATCGAGGAGAAATCCGATCCACAAGCTTGAATTTCCAAGAAAATGCAATCTTTCTATCTAAACTTCTATTTATTTGGAGAACCTCACTGGATTTGATTGATTTGTTCTATTGGAACTTCTGAGAATCACTGAGTGGTTCGAGAGAGAAAGAAAACAGGAGATTAACACTTGTGAAGATTTTATTTCTAACCTTGTTTGCTACTTGTGCAGGAAACACTCCTAGGGATCTACTTTGATCAGCGATTTTTTCTGCTCACTAGTTTCTTAATAGTGATGATCCAGAGATAACCCACGTTTTGCTACGATTTAAATAAGTTTTGCCATGTTTCCTTTTTCGTAACAAAACTGTGGCAAGTTCGTGTATTTTTTTTTGTTTTGCTACGAAATAACCGTGGCACTTTCGTTGCTATATGCGTTTTTTTTTACTAGTGAAAATAACTAACGAAAATGAATATTTTTTTTGTCAACAACGAAAATGAACGTTCAACGATAAAAATCATGACGATAAAAGATTATATAAAAGATTATGGGGGTGATTGGTAGTTGCTGTGGGTGCTGTCCACAGCCCTATTTATTTCTACAGCACCAAATTCAGAGCAATCAAGCTTTAATTTTTTTTTGAAACCACAGCTCTTAAAATAACCTACAGCTGTATAAGTGCTCTGCAGAGCCAAATATTCAAAGCAATTTTTTAGTGCTTTACATAAAATTCTACAGCAATAAAATCTAAAGCCACAGCAAAAAGTCTACAGATTTTTTTCTACAGCAAAAATTTTAAAGCTACAGCCATTACCAATCGGACCCTATGTGAAGTTTATTTATTTATAGAAGAAAACAATTAGGATTTTCTTAATTGGATTTTTATGTTAGCCCATTTTTAATTTATATTTTAAGATAAAAACTGGATTAAAACATGGAATGAAAATGTGTAACGGAGATCCAAGCTTTTTAAATATATGTGGGTGAAGTAACTTGTTGAACTGAATTTAAAAGTTTTTCTCTTTTTCCTATTAATTTATTTTTAGTTTTTCTTCAATACAATACAACCGGAAATTAAAATGTAAAAAGAAAGAAAATACAACAAAAGGTCAACCAGAAAATAAACCACAAGCCAAATAAATGCGGACCGGGCTAGTATGAAACCGAAACAAACTGACTAGAGGGACAAAAGGAAAGAATCGGCCTGATAATTAGTTTGAAAGTTAATATTGGAATTTGTGGTGTTAAATGTAAGAAACAGTTTAGGTCATTTTTCGCTCTGACATTTTAAGTTTGTATTGACGAAATTATCTTACACATGTATTTTTTTGAACCACTATCTTACACATGTATATTGTATAACTTTTTCTTACAATAAAATAAAGAAAAAGATCGTTTTGAGGCAGCTATGAAACGGAACGAATCTGTGTGTATGGTCCACTTTTAGATCCTTTACTTTCGTCTTGCTCTATGCTTTTGGAATTTCCCTTTATCCTTCCTCTGCGGTACTACATATAGGATAAACAATTAAAATCCTTTTTTAAAATCTCTTGGTATTTAGTATTTACTAAGTTGGATAATTTAGGTGATGACTACACTGTTGTAAACCATAAATACATGCCTTTACAATAATATCATATCATGTAAAATAATTGTCAACGACTTAATAACATAAACTATTTTTAAAACCATAGGAAGAAAATATGGAATAAATCATTCATATCTATGATTTCCTTTGCAACTATTTATGTTTTGCAAAATAAAACAAATAGCCAACAAAGGTTTAATTAGTGGCTTAGTGCATATATTCTCTGCAACATTTATAAATAAGTAATAAACTGCATATTGGCTATTTTGACCTTTTCGACAGTAGAATTATTACTTCTTACGCCATATTTCACTGTCACTAGCTTATTATTATCATATTATGACTTGTGACAGAGCTTGAACCCCATTTAAATGAATTTCTTTTGACCCAAATTTCTTTTTCCCAATTTCTCTCAGGTGGCCAAATATTTATTTGGTTATATAAATTGCTTTGAATCCTTCCAAACACAAACAAGTAATTTGATTAGTTGGAGGACAAAACATGCACTCGCGAAAACGTAAGGTATATGACAAACACAAATAACATATTCGCAAAGGCATGTCATATCTTCCCTATAAAAGTAAACAAAGTTGGCATTGCGGAAACCACCCAAAACTAACGTGAAACCCCACGTTTTATTCTTCTTATGATTAATCCTGAGATACATAACACAATGGAAATGACTTCTGGATTGTTAGGCAATGGGATCCCAGAAGCGATGGGACAAAACCGCGGGAACATAAAACGTTGCCTCGAGAAGTACATTGAGAAGGGCAGAAGGTTGTTGAAATTGAACCAGTTGATGGATGAGATGGAGATTGTTATCAATGATTTAGTCCAAAGAAAGCAAGTCATGGAAGGTGATCTTGGCAAGATCTTATGCTTCACTCAGGTCTTACCATACTTTTTTTTTAATTTTACAGTCTTTAATTAAATGAAATTAACAATTCAAGAAGCTTTTTATGTATATGAAGGGTCATAGATTGACATTATGCTAATAATCTCATATATTTAGTGCATAATACTTTCCAAACATATTATGTCAAATGGCAAGTTCAATTTTAATCTATATATCTATAAATTATATTTCCAAATACTTGGCAATAAATGATGTTATCTCTAACAAACTTGATTATGTTTAATTTATACTTTTCAAAATATTCAAAATCGCTAATGCTAATTGCTTTGCGAAATAAAACATATGGTGAGCTAAAGTTAATAATATAAATGTGAATAAAACTACAGGAGGCAGTGGTAATACCTCCAAATGTAGCATTTGCGGTACGAGGAAACCCGGGAAATTGGCAATATGTGAAGGTTAACTCTTCCGATCTCTCCGTGGAGGCTCTATCGAACACTCAATATCTCAAACTCAAAGAGTTTCTCTTTGATGAGAACTGGTGCCTATACATTCCCTCCTCTTTTTCTTCACCAAATACATTCACTTTCCTGGTGTCTTGATCTATGTTTGTAATCAGGGCTAAGGATGACAATGCATTGGAGGTCGACTTTGGGGCGTTCGATTTCACTCTGCCTCAGCTTTCGCTGTCGTCTTCAGTAGGGAACGGCCTGAGTTTTGTGTCCTCAAAGCTTGGCGGCCGTTTAAACGACAACCCGCAGTCTCTCGTGGACTACTTGTTGTCACTTGAGCATCAAGGAGAGGTTAATATTTTTTCTCTATAAAATTAGTTGTTTCAATGATCTCTTTTTCCTTGTGTAATTCACAAAACTTCTTGTCTTAAACAATAAATAAACGTGTATTATTTCTAAAAAAAATTCAGGTGTTTGAAGGGATTTTGAACTTATAAATGGTTCTAATACATTTAGATCCCCTTCCTAAGCTGTTAAAACATTTCATTTGTTTAAAATAAGGTGTCTTTGAAAGTGTACGGTTTATATGATAGTTTAAAAAAAACGTATATGGTATTTTTAGAATTTCTCAGACTTTTATCCGTTTTCTTATGATATTATTTTCTTTCACGTGTTAAGTTTACATTTAACTAACAAAACTTGTATATTCTTTTGAAGAAATATGACAATAACATTTTGTTAAAAAATATCACATTAAGCATAATAACACAATTGCGAACATAACACAAAATATACCTAATTCTGAGGCTCTGAGCATACGTTTATGTTTTCAGAACCTTATGATGAATGAGACACTAAACACGGCAAGAAAGCTTGAGATGAGTTTGATTTTGGCTGATGTTTTCCTATCGGAGCTGCCTAAGGAAACACCTTTCCAAGCCTTCGAACTCAGGTCAACCGTTGAACTATTTACATGCATTGCTAATCCATGCGTTAGTTAACTGATTTAATTTTGAGTAAAACACACACACACATACACACAGGTTTAAGGAGTGGGGTTTCGAGAAAGGATGGGGAGAAAACGCAGGAAAAGTAAAAGAGACAATGAGGATCTTGTCGGAGATTCTTCAAGCCCCTGACCCCCGAAATATTGATAGATTCTTCGCCAGGATTCCTAGAATCTTCAACGTTGTCATCTTCTCGATTCATGGCTATTTTGGTCAAAACGATGTTCTTGGTTTGCCTGATACTGGTGGTCAGGTCGTTTACATTCTTGACCAAGTCAAGGCCCTTGAAGATGAATTGCTTCATAGAATCAACTCTCAAGGCCTAAATTTCAAACCTCAGATTCTTGTTGTAAGTTCTCTTTGAATCTTTTCCACCCTCCCTTAGTCGTAGCCACATAAAGTCTTGAATGATATTGAAATCGTGAAATTGGTTTAGGTGACAAGATTAATCCCCGACGCCAAGGATACTAAATGTAACCAAGAATTAGAACCCATCACTGGTACCAAACATTCAAATATTCTTCGAATTCCATTTGTAACAGAGAATGGAATTTTACGTCGTTGGGTATCTCGCTTTGATATCTACCCTTACCTAGAGAAATTCACCAAGGTAAAAAGACCAAATTTAAGAATATAAATTTTTTTTTACTTTGAACCAATTTCTCTGTATTTTTGTGTAACTTTTACTTTGTACTTGTAAAATTATATCATGAGTAGGATGCAACAACAAAAATCTTGGATATTTTGGAGGGGAAACCTGACCTAGTTATAGGAAACTATACGGATGGAAACTTGGTGGCATCGCTGATGGCAAATAAGCTTGGAATTACTCAGGTTACTTAACTTATATATATAATGTACACTCATTTGATGTACACTAGTTGCCTGGATTATATATATATATATATAATGTACACTCATTTGATATATAATGTACTTATGTACACTCTATATACTTGCCTGGATTTCATTTCATTTGATGCACACTAATTATATATATATATATATATAATGTACAGTCGTTTGATGTCAAAACAAAATAATTGAAATGAAAAAGTTTTTTTTGTTCATATAATCCAGGCAACTATTGCACATGCCTTGGAGAAGACTAAATACGAAGACTCGGACAACAAATGGAAAGAGTTTGATCCTAAATATCATTTTTCATCTCAATTCACGGCGGACTTAATCTCTATGAACTCTGCCGATTTCATCATAGCTAGCACTTATCAAGAGATTGCTGGAAGGTGATTTAATTTATTTCACGAGGACAATGCATTATTCTCATCAAGGAAACTCGACCATGGTTATAACATTGTCTTGTTCGGTTTAATTTTGACAGCAAAGAAAGAGCGGGACAATACGAGAGCCACATGAGCTTCACACTCCGGGACTATACAGAGTTGTCTCCGGCATCAATGTCTTTGATCCGAGGTTCAACATTGCAGCTCCTGGCGCGGATGACTCTATATACTTCCCTTTTACCTCACAAGACCGAAGATTCACCAAGTTTCATCCTTCCATTGAAGAACTATTGTATAGCCAAAATGAGAATGATGAACACATGTATGTCTCTTTTCCCTGTTTACCTTTTCTACTCGTTTACATTCAACTGTTTGAATAAAATATCTATCACATTGAGTGAAATCATCAATTACATTAGATGTTTATTTAAAAATTCTAAACTGATATATTTCTTGTCAGTGGTTAAATTTAATGGATATTTTTCTTTATGAACAAAAGTGGCTACTTGGTGGACAAGAAGAAACCGATCATCTTCTCAATGGCAAGGCTAGATGTTGTGAAAAACTTAACCGGATTAACAGAGTGGTACGCCAAGAACAAGAGGCTACGAGATTTAGTCAACCTTGTAATCGTAGGAGGATTCTTTGACCCTTCCAAGTCTAAAGACAGGGAAGAGATCTCGGAGATAAAGAAGATGCACTCCCTGATTGAGAAATACCAACTCAAGGGTCAGTTTAGATGGATCGCAGCTCAAACTGATCGGACACGAAACGGTGAACTTTACCGGTGTATTGCGGATACAAGAGGTGCTTTTGTGCAACCTGCACATTATGAAGCCTTTGGTCTTACTGTCATTGAAGCCATGAGCTGTGGTTTGGTCACATTCGCCACGAACCAAGGAGGTCCTGCCGAGATTATCATGGATGGTGTCTCTGGATTCCACATTGATCCGAGCGATGGAGAAGAATCGAGTGATAAGATTGCAGATTTCTTTGAGAAATGCAATATCGATCCTAATTATTGGAATCTGTTTTCGGCTGAAGGGCTGCAACGCATATATGAATGGTATATATATCTTCAGCTATTTATGGAAGATAATAGCTTAGGCCATCCAAAGGGAATGATTCTAAAAGTAGTATCATTTCTATGATTATATATGTGCAGCTATACATGGAAGATATATGCCAACAAACTGATAAACATGGAAGCACATATAGCTACTGGAGGCATTTGAACAAAGATCAA